>NW_022982135.1:560270-600986 GCF_902652985.1 Pecten maximus
GGTGTGACACCCATAGAAAGGAGATACGAGACACGATCTTCTAAACCAGCAGAGCAAGCTCCATTTAACAACCCACATTTTATCAGTTGGTGTAAGTTTTTGTCATCATTCTGACCACTTAGCCATCTGATAAATCCCTGTAGAAACAGGGTGTCTGTCCATACGTCTAATGTAGCTAAATATTCACACACACTCAAATACCAGTCACTTTTAGGATCAACAGATTGAAACTCTTTCACTATACGTTTATACATGGCATTGGTTTGATTATCAGATGATATAACTATTCTGTTTGAGGTGTTTTTTGTTGTAGTTACATAACTGAGGAACTTTCTGGGACAATTCTGTATGTAGCCAATGGGAGTTTTCTCTCCATACAGAAGTGCCACTGTTTCCTCAATGGAGTCGTGGTTGAATTTGAAACAAGGATAATCTTGAAGACAATTTTGTTTCCATATCAATTTAGAATCTTTTCTCACCAGCCAACCCAAAAGGCATTCTAATGACTCCTTTACAAATTCAGCTTTCTTTTTCTCTATTTTGTGAATAAGCTCAGGTGTTTGGTTAACTTTTACTACATCAAAAGCAAATGCTGCTTTCATTTTCTCATTTTCCTCAATATTTTCAATGGAAGGGTCTAAATCATGTTCTACAACTGAGCCGCCATTGAGGAACAGATACAGTAGACCATGAAATTTCCCGTCTTCTAATTTAGATAAAGAGGATTTAAAATAATGCAAAGGTCTTTTAAAGAATTTGACTCTCTCTGTTTGTAAACTAGGTGTGTCCCTAAATAATCTACAACACTGTGGAAACCCAATGTCTGGGGCCGAGGCCACAATCTGTTTCTCCTCATCATCTGTCCATTTAACAAATTCAGTTTTTGGTTGATACAACCTTAACAATGCAAGTTTTTCTTTGTCTTCTTTGTACTGGCTAAGGTCAACAATGTTTTCTTTGGTAAATAATTTTCCAAGGCCACTTAAAGAATTAATCATTCCACTACGAATTGTAATGACCAGATAATTGGACTCAGATTCATTTCCACAAAGTTTTGCAATAATTTCTTTTTCTCGTTTCTCCCATTCTTTCACATCTTCCTGACACACAACATTCGTTCCAAAGATGTCATCAAAATAGATAACTAATTGTGACTTTGGTGCAACTGAATCTAAGTCTTTTATCTCGTGTAGTTGTAGTGGTTGTCGACATCGTTTATGTTGCCCCTCCTCTTCATTACAGCACAGCAAACCGAGAAGTTCAAGTGCAGTAGATGATTTCCCGTCCCCCGAGTTTCCCTGGATTATAATGATCTTGTTCTCCAGAAGTTTTTGATGGGCATCTTGGAGACTTTTGGTAGAAATATACTTGTAGCTTTCTTTTTCTGTCTGAATTGTAGACTTTGTTGTATCTGCAAGGAAAGAAGATTAAACTTGTAAGAACAAACATCAGCATGACAAAGCCAAAATTCACGAGTTCCCTGGGAGCATGAGACAATATTTTTTTACATAAAAAATGACAGACTCCCTACCACGAAAAAAAAAATAAATAAAAAATAACTACAATATATAGATACGTATAACTTATCACATATTACTGAACCTAATATTACATCATGTACATGAAAGGTTTCTCTATCAGAAATACATGTACATTTTTAACACGAACTATTACAAAAGGCTCATAGAACCTTCATCGTTCACCAATTGATCAATAAATGCTCCTCACGATCATTTTGAAACCCTCAACCTTCAGAATCAGTCAAAGTTCAGATTAAATATTTAAGGATTAACATCAATTATTTTTTCTGTTATACAGTCATAACAGAAAAAACTGGAGTGTACTCTAAATAAACCGCGAAGCGGTTTATGAAAAGAGTACACTCCAGTTTTTTCTGTTATGACTGTATAACAGAAAAAATAATTAATGTTAATTCTTATAATTTAATTTCGTCTTATACACACCAAGATATTTCACTTTCTTTGGCGAACTCTTTTCTGTGATAAATTATTACGCAACGTCATCAGCCAATCAAAAATGACGTTACATTTCGCAACATCAAAAAATTTGCTATGGAGGTATAACAAAATTATTTTAGCCAATGAAAATGCGCGTTTCATACAAAATTAAATTATTCAGTTTTAACTAAATTTTTGAAATAATGAGACTTTACAAATAATGATTAATTAAAATTGTCCTTCCTGATATAGTTTATGATTATTTTCCTTATTTTAATGGATACAACCTGAAATCTTGTGATGTTAAATCAATGCCACCGAGGAAATTATTACATCACTCAAAGGGATTTGGGTGCCAACCAAATAACGATCTTGTTGGTTCTGTGAAAGACTGATCATTGCTGTACTTTCTCTTATTAAATTCCAGTACTTCTCAAGAATAAGCAAGAACAAATTTAAAATGTCAAAATATCCTTTGTATACTGTCAGCCATATTGATTTCCTTATCAGTCTTAATAGTAAATCGGACACAACTAGGGTCTATGGGACCTACATTTCAGTTGAGAATTACTGTTTTAGTAGCCTTCCAATATTTCTCAAGAAACTTCAAGCTGTAAAAATCGAAGAATTAAAGATGGCTGCCTGTTTGCTGTTTTGTTTTTTCAATCACGCTCTCTTTGGAATGGGCATATTTAAGAACCTCCATGAAAAGTTTACAAAAGATCCGTGCCCTATTCCCCAGGAAATCACAATTACAAGGATTTTATGGACGGACAACGAACCACAGAAAAGGTCCATTTGAATTGTTCATGAACTGATATACCTAAAGAGGGGTGAGGGCTGGTGATGGTAGTGAGGAGTTGGGGGATAAAAAAGTCATTTAAAGAATAAGAGGCCCATGGGCCTGAGCAGGTCGCGGAGTTCTGATACATTTCAGTCAGAGCCAATATGTGCATAACATCAAAATGTCATTCCATAATGTTATTCTACCCAAGTTTTGATTATAATTTTTCTAATAGCAATTAAACAAATGATGCTCAGAAGTGTGATTTCCCTTTATAAACTATAGTAAATTTTACCCCTCCCCAGAGGGGAAACGTGAGACCAAAGGGTGATGAAAAATGAGTGTTTGATTTGAACTTATTTGCGTGTTGAGAAGACAATTTTTGAAATACAGTTAATTTGACCCCATTTTGCTCCAACCCTCAGGCCCTGGGAGGTGAGGACCATATAATTTACACTGTTGGTTGACTTTGACCATAGAAGTTTCTCCAAAATTTCATTAAAATTGGTTCAGGGATTTCTGAGACGGCAAAAATGTGAATTGTTAACGGACAGACGACACCTACTGCACAACAATGAACAAAAGGAATTAAAATGGATGACTTCAGACTTCAACTCAGGTGACCTAAAATTTGACAGACGACAGAAGCTGGCCCTGACAATAAGACAACCTGTTTCCATCAGTCAGCCACAATGACTATGTGACGTATCAGATAACATGTGGCCTTGACCTTTGATGGATAATTTCATCAACAGTAATTGTTATATCAAAATCAAGTATTTTGTGTTTTCTTTAAACATGTAAACATCCAATGTTTCAAATATTTCAGTAGCTGTCGTCCCTGATGAAGTTTGGTCCATATGGGCATTTTGTTGTATCCCTCCAATCTCAAGACTCACCTATCATAGCCGTCAACTTAGGATCCCTTCCTGTAAAATAAAATGATCCAAGTCATGAGATATTTCACATAATTATGATTTAAAAATTTACAGTGACAATATAGATAGAAAATAGTTTTGATATGTGAATCACAGGAAATTGAACTCCCTTTATGTGGAATGGTGGATAAACTGTTTCTTTTCAGTCAAATGTTTGACAGAGATTTATTGGTAAGGTACAGATTAGCACACATGATTATAAGTTATGACATAAGAGCATTGTCCCCGGGGCCAGCATGTGTGGGACACAGTGACTCCTCCGGGTAATCCCTTCTTGTCCAGCATTGTTTATTATTATAGGGTGAGGATCTTATCTTTCCCAAGATATGGAACATGAACTAAATTCCCAGGGGCTTGACTAGACGTTAGGTCAATCCCGACAGTGAACTAAATTACCAGGGGCTGGACTAGACTTTTGGTCAATCATGACAGTGAACTAAATTACCAGGGGCTGGACTAGACGTTAGGTCAATCCTGACAGTGAACTAAATTCCCAGGAGCTAGACTAGACGTTAGGTCGATCCTGACAGTGGACTAAGCCCCAGGGGATGGACTAGACTTTGGGTCAATCCTGACAGTGAACTAAATTCCCAGGGGATGGACTAGACTTTGGGTCAACAGTGAACTAAATTCCCAGGAGCTGGACTAGACTTTGGGTCAATCCTGACAGTGAACTAAATTCCCAGGGACCGGACTAGACTTAAGGTCAATTCTGACAGTGAACTACATTACCAGGGGCTGGACTAGACTTTGGGTCAATCCTGACAGGGAACTAAATTCCCAGGGGCTGGACTAGACTTTGGGTCAATCCTGACAGTGAACTAAATTCCCAGGGGCTGAACTAGACTTTGTGTCAATTCTGACAGTGAAATAAAATTACCAGGGGCTGGACTAGACTTTGGGTCAACAGTGAACTAAATTACCAGGGGCTGGACTAGACTTTGGATCAATCCTGACAGTGAACTAAATTCCCAGGGGCTGGACTAGACATTGGGTCAATCATGACAATGAACTAAATTCCCAGGGGATGGACTAGACATTGGGTCAATCATGACAGTGAACTAAATTCCCAGGGGATGGACTAGACTTTGGGTCAATCATGACAATGAACTAAATTCCCAGGGGATGGACTAGACATTGGGTCAATCATGACAGTGAACTAAATTCCCAGGGGATGGACTAGACATTGGGTCAATCATGACAATGAACTAAATTCCCAGGGGATGGACTAGACATTGGGTCAATCATGACAATGAACTAAATTCCCAGGGGATGGACAAGACTTTGGGTCAAGCACTGAATAACACACAGAGGAGGGTAAAGGAATGTCTTGTAATAGTAGGAAGTGTGAACCACACACACTGGACCTTCACCTGAGGTTATGTACGCCAACACTGTAATCGACTGAGAAACACAGACTGTCTTGGGTAGGAAGTGTGAACCACACTCACTGGACCTTCACCTGAGGTTATGTACGCCAACACTGTAATCGACTGAGAAACACAGACTGTCTTGGGTAGGAAGTGTGAACCACACACACTGGACCTTCACCTGAGGTTATGTACGCCAACACCGTAATCGACTGAGCTAGTGCGGCGAGTATTCTTCTTAAAATTTACAAAACTAGACCCATCACACAGGGCTTCCCATAATATCTGACTCTTAAAACCTGAATCTTACATTTAAATTAGATTACTGTTTATACACACCAAATATACAACACTTGTATCAGAGTGGCTATGTATGACTTCTGACCATATAACAGGGACTAATGACCACACGTATCTTATAGGTGTAGAGCTTCTGTTTCGATAAACAATGTAAATACCGATATTATATTTGTAAAGGGGTTCACAATATATCGTCTGCACCAACTTTTTATTTCTGAAGTAGTCTCGTGTTACCTGATGTCCATCAAAACCAGGTGTAGAAAGATCATTCTTCTGATAAATGTTTAGAAATATTACATTCATTAAATGTACGTTGACTGTCAGACTGACACAGAAGAACTGAAGGATGGACTAATGGACAATACAAATACTACAGGGCACCTACACCTCCTTTCTGGCCTTAACTCATTAAGCTTTTGAAGTAATAGAAGACCCATAAACATTTGATGGCATTTTAACCTTAAACTACCTAATGACAAAATATCATAGGTTCAGCCTCAGAAGAAATTCAAAAGAAGATTTTTGAAGTTCGTCCCAAGTCATATTTACCAACACACCAACATAATTGTCTGTTATACCTGCATTTTTGGCTGATGTTTCTTTCATGTCACTGACATCTTTCTTCACAGCATCAACATCACCACTCACAGCATCAACAGTGCCTGTCAAAATATTAAATAAAATCAATTTTATATAATATCTATAACTGTACAGTAAAACCTCAATATAGCACTATCTTCCATCCAGCAAGATTTTGGTGGTACAATGAGGAGAAATTTCAGAGAACCTTTCTGAGCAATAGCGAAACCAATTCAAATTGTCAAAGTTAAAGATGGCGACCTGTCATCCACCTTATTTTCATATCTGTCCTTAAATGGAACATGCACAACTAGGGACCAAAGGGAAATAGAAAGTGAAATTTAAGTAAGATCAATAAAGAATTTTGTGAGAAATAGCTATAGAGATAACAGACTTCAACTGTCAAAATTGAAAATGACTACCTATAGCTTTCTATCAGCTATCTTGTTTTCAGATCAGTCTCAAAATAGAACATGCATTTGTGTAACTAGGGACCAAGGGGAACCTAAGAGCGAAATTTGAGAAAAATCCATGAAGATTTTTCTGAGAACAGCAATGACAATTGCTACAGGCTGGATGGATGTTTGACATCGGACAACCCTGTGACTTTTACCTTTTGTCAGTTAACTCCTTGTTCTGGTACGACCAACTATGCTTTGTAATGTTAGCTTCATAATCTGACCTAGATCTTTGACCTTGACCTTTGGTCAGCTGACTTCGAGTTGAATGTCAAATGAATGTTCATGTTCAATTTGTTAATACATTATACAAAAATGTACTCTCTGAAAGACCATATGGATTATTTTTTACAACATAATGGTGTTTAAAGAAACTAAGTCCCTTAGGGTGGGGAAAACCCTTTGGCCTATGTTTACATAAGAATTGTGTTTATCCCTTAATGCCCAGCGTTACTATACATAGTTATGGGATTGAGGGTCACAGTAACCATTTATGCAAAATCTGTTCCCCCATCACCACGGATGTTTCTGACCAAATTGGGTTCAAATCCATTTAAAACTCAAATCTCTATTTCCCCTATTTGGCCCCTCCCTTCAGGCCCCTTGGGGGTCAGAGTCAGTATTTATATAAACTCTCTTTCCCCCTTCCCCTAAGAATATTCCAGACCAAATTTGGTTCAAATCCATTCATAACTTTATGAATAATACCGATTTAAAGGATAAACCCCTATTTCCCTATTTGGCCCCGCCCCTCAGGCCCCTGAGGGTACAGAGTAAAAATGTATCCAAACTCGGTTCCCCTTCTCCCAAGGATGCTCTTGACCAAATTTGGTTAAAATTCATTTAAAACTTTATGGCAAATAGCAATTTAAAGACTAATCTCTATTTCCCCTATTTGGCCCCGCCCCTCAGGCCCCTCAATATTTACACAAACTCTTTCCCCCCTTCCTCTCTCGATGTTCCTGATAAAATTTAGTTAAAATCCATTCGTAACTTAATAATTAATAGCGATTTAAAGGATTAACCCCTATTTTCCCTATCGGACCCCACTCCTCAGTCCCCTGGGGATTCAGAGTAAAAATTTATACCAATTCGGTTCCCCTTCTCCAATGAATATTCCTGACCATATTTGGTTAAAATCCATTTAAAGCTTTATGACTAGTAGCAATTAAAAAACTAATCTCTATTTCCCCTACTTGGCCCCGCCCCTTAGGCCCCTAGGGGTACAGAGTAAAAATTCATATAAACTCTGTTCCCCTTCCCCTCAAGGATGTTCCTGACCAAATTTGGTGAAAAGCTATTCAATACTTTAGGACTAGTAGCGATTTAAAGGTGTAACCCTATTTCCCCTATTTGGCCCCGCCCCTCAGGCCCCTGGGGGTTGGGAATAAAGATTTAAACACTCTGTTCCTCTTCCCCAAAGGATGTTCCTGACCAAATTTGGTTCAAATTCATTAATAACTTTATGACTAGTGGCGATTTAAAGGATTAACCCTATTTCCCCTATATGGCCCCGCCCCTCAGGCCCCTGGGGGTTCAGAGTAAAAATTTATACAAACTCTGTTCACCTTCTGCCAAGAATGTTCCTGACCAAATTTGGTTCAAATTCATTACTAACTTTATGACTAGTAGCAATTTAAAGTAAAAGTTGACGGACGCCGGACGCCGGACGACGGACGCTGCACCATGGCATAAGCTCACTGGCCCTTCGGGCCAGGTGAGCTAATAAAAAAACGCACGAACCGACCTTGACCCATTAACCTTGAACATTAACCTTGAGCCTGAATGTGTGCATTTTTGCGAGTTGAACATCTGGACCAAATTTTCATGTGAATGAGACAATGAATACCAGTTATCAGTCAATAACAAATAAATGTGGACAGACAGACAGCAAGTAATTACTCTATATGGCACATGTATCTCCATACAAATAGTAAATCTGTATGAAATTCATTCCAAGTCAAACTTTGACAGGCGGCTGAGTATATCATAGTCAGTGGGACATGTTACATACCTTTTAGGTTGTCCATGTCAGTTGTCATCTCTTCTTGTCTCTGTTTTACGTCACAGATTTCCCCTAAAAAGACAAACAATATCTTGTAGACTCAAGAACATGCATGAAAGAAAAAGTGATAACAAAGATCCATACACACCTGTCAAATGTTTAGTGATAACAAAGATCTATATACACACCTGTCAAATGTTTAGTGATAACAAAGATCTATATACACACCTGTCAAATGTATAGAGATAACAAAGATCCATACACACCTGTCAAATGTATAGTGATAACAAAGATATATACACACCTGTCAAAGGTATAGTGATAACAAAGATCCATACACACCTGTCAAATGTATAGTGATAACAAAGATCCATACACACCTGTCAAATGTATAGTGATAACAAAGATCCATACACGCCTGTCAAATGTATAGTGATAACAAAGATCCATACACACCTGTCAAAGGTATAGTGATAACAAAGATCCATACACACTTGTCAAATGTATAGTGATAACAAAGATCTATACACACCTGTCAAAGGTATAGTGATAACAAAGATCTATATACACACCTGTCAAAGGTATAGTGATAACAAAGATCCATACACACCTGTCAAAGGTATAGTGATAACAAAGATCCATACACACTTGTCAAATGTATAGTGATAACAAAGATCTATACACACCTGTCAAAGGTATAGTGATAACAAAGATCTATATACACACCTGTCAAAGGTATAGTGATAACAAAGATCCATACACACCTGTCAAAGGTATAGTGATAACAAAGATCCATACACGCCTGTCAAATGTATAGTGATAACAAAGATCCATATACACCTGTCAAAGGTATAGTGATAACAAAGATCCATACACACCTGTCAAAGGTATAGTGATAACAAAGATCCATACACACCTGTCAAAGGTATAGTGATAACAAAGATCTATATACACACCTGTCAAAGGTATAGTGATAACAAAGATCCATACACACCTGTCAAAGGTATAATGATAATAAATAGAGGTTACACAACGCGTACTCGCTAAAGCTTGTGTCTTTTGTAACTTTTAAAAAATAACTTACTAGTGTGAAATAAATTCCATATCCAACAATCACGAGCCTTGTGACCTGTTTCTACCACAATAATATTGCCTTGAATCAAAGGGAAACGTGGCCAAGTATATTTTTGCATATACAAATAAAGTGTACCGGTGACGTCCGGGACCCGGTGATGTGACGTCATTAGATTATTGATGACATCAATAACAATTGCAGCTTGGGTCAAAGTTCACCGTGTTAGCCAATCAAAATGCGTACAGAGTTTATACCACGTGTGGTATAAACAAACAGATTGTTAATCAACAGCTGTAATGATTAACTGATGGTCTGAGAGTTGAATTACACAGGGTATTGTGGTAGAAAGATCCATACACACCTGTCAAAGGTATAGTGATAACAAAGATCCATACACACCTGTCAAAGGTATAGTGATAACAAAGATCCATACACACCTGTCAAATGTATAGTGATAACAAAGATCCTACACACCTGTCAAATGTATAGTGATAACAAAGATCTATACACACCTGTCAAATGTATAGTGATAACAAAGATATATACACACCTGTCAAAGGTATAGTGATAACAAAGATATATACACACCTGTCAAATGTATAGTGATAACAAAGATCCATACACACCAGTCTAGTGATAACAAAGATCCATACACACCTGTCAAAGATCTATGTAATAGTGATAACAAACTTCAATTACTTAAATCAAGCATAGTCGCCAGTTGGACATTGTATTTTTCCATTTTTTAACCTCAAAATTGAAGCTATGGGCCCTGAATACATATAAAGTTTGAGAAATATCCTTCCCCAACCCAAACTCTAACTTCTAAAGCTTCAACAATGGTGGTTAACAACAACAAAACAGATTAGAAGACTACCGAAGATTATAATCATGGATACAAAATACACAATACACAAGCAAGTAACACCACTCACATAGTTACTGAAAAACAAACAATAGGAGACGACCGATACCCGCAATACTTAAAGTTCGTGAGAAGGGAGAGGAAGGGAGAACAGAGTGACTAGGGGAAAGGTGGAAGTCAGGGAGATAGATGGAAGGTAGTGGCAGGGTTTTCCCTCGACATTCGGCGCGTTCCCCATGCCATGTTGATGGGCAACTTGAACAAGTTAAGTTCTTAGGTATTGTTATCAGTGCTTTCCCCAACCCATACCAACACTAGATTCATAACATCACGAACTCCCACACTACATCATAAAGAGCCTCCACCCCGCCGGTGCGTGGTTGATCGACCTGACTAGCAACAACACGCCAGCGGGAGATCAACCATACAGGCAAGCATATGCCCCCAAGTCCAGTTAGAATGAACATACCGAAACTAGACGTGCGAACCGAACAGCAAGTCACAAAGAGGAGCCCTATCTAACCCCGAACCGCAGTACAAGCTCCACAAACACACACTCAACAACAAAAATAGTTAACAGTCCGCACTCCACAATCAAACATTTTAACCACAACATCGACATCAACCTCAACGAGATCAGTAGGAGTTTTTGGTTGATACAACCTTAACAATGCAAGTTTTTCTTTTTCTTCTTTGTACTGGCTAAGGTCAACAATGTTTTCTTTAGTAAATAATTTTCCAAGGCCACTTAAAGAATTAAAAATCCCACTACGAATTGTAATGACCAGATAATTGGCCTCAGATTCATTTCCACAAAGTTTTGCATTAATTTCTTTTTCTCGTTTCTCCCATTCTTTCACATCTTCCTGACACACAACATTCGTTCCAAAGATGTCATCAAAATAAACAACTAATTGTGACTTTGATGACACCCAATCCATGTCTTTTATGTCGTGTAGTTGTAGTGGTTGTCGACATCGTTTATGTTGCCCCTCCTCTTCATTACAGCACAGCAAACGGAGAAGTTCAAGTGCAGTAGATGATTTCCCGTCCCCGGAGTTTCCCTGGATTATAACGATCTTGTTCTTCAGAAGTTTTTGACGGGCATCTTTGAGACTTTTGGTAGGAACAAACTGGTTGTTTTCTTTTTCTGTCTGAATTGTAGACTTTGTTGTATCTGCAAGGAAAGAAGATTAAACTTATAAGAACAAACATCAGAATGAAAAATCCAAAATTTATGAGTTCCCTGGGAGCATGAGATAATATTTTTTTTACATAAAAAATGACAGACCCCCTACCACGAAAAAAAAATACCTACAATATATAGATACATATAACTTGTCACATATTACTGAACCTAATATTACATCATGTACAGTGGCGTAGGAAGTCGTGAAAAAGTGGGGGGGCAAAATTTTTTTTAACCTTAAATTTTACGCACTAAACAAATCGTATGCCATCTCCGCAAAATTAGGCAATAATTATCATTTCAACATCCCATGATAATTTTGATAATTTATGTAGTACAAATTAAGTTATTAACGCAAATCAGGATATATTATTTATGGCAAAACATGAATCACCAGGCCCGGCCAGGATTTTCGAAAGGTCGGGTGGACCAGTAATTTAGTAATAATGCGAGCGCCATAGGCGCGAGCCGATTTTTTTTGCTTTTTTTTTTTTTTTTTTTACGAGGGGCCGCCCAGCGGGTCCAGGGCAGCGCCCTGATAGGGGGTTCAAGGGGGTCTTAGCCCTCCGCGGAAAATGAATATAGCACATTCTAATAATTCGGGATCAGGTGCGGATCCAGGAGTTTTCGAAAGGGGGGTCCAGTAATTAAGTGATCATGCGAGCGCCATAGGCGCGAGCCGATTTTTTTTTCCTTTTTGCGAGAGGTCTGGGGGCCGCCCAGCGGGTCCCAGGGTGGCGAAGCCCCCCTGTGGATCTGCAATCGAAAGGGGGGCAGTAATTTAGTGATAAAGCGAGCGACGTAGGCGCGAGCTGAATTTTTTTTTGTATTTCCTCGTACCTGTCGGTAATTAGTATCACTCTATTCACGTTAAAACCGCGCATTCCTATTCATGTTGTGTTTCTGTCTTGTTCTCATTATGAACTCAATTAACTTCACAAATTATCATCAACTTATTGAATCTATGTGATGAAGTTAAGCAAAATTTCGTATTAAGATATAAATATTGACTTACCAGGCTATTGCAGACGACCGACACACAGGTCTGAGGATCAATCGGAACACCTCGCCTCCGTCTGCGAACGTAGGAAAATGACGAGGGGTTCCGATTGGTCTGAGGATTGATATACTAGTATAAAAGTCGGAATGTTCCGGATGTACAAGATACAGTTTTTATCGTTGCCTTCAAGAAAACATTATCGGTTCGAAAATATACAGATATTTATCGAAATGAATATATAAATTCGTGTTTTTTCCCCTTTTTTAGATTTTGGATGTCAAAAAGTGTGGGGGCAAAAAGATATGTTTGCCCCCCCACTGAAAAAAGTGGGGGGGCAATTGCCCCCCCTGCCCCCCCGCTTCCTACGCCACTGATGTACATGAAATACATGTACATTTTTCCTGATATGGTTTATTATTATTTTCCTTATTTTAATGGATACAACCTGAAATCTTGTGATGTTAAATCAATGCCACCGAGGAAATGATTACATCACTCAAAGGGATTTGGGTGCCAACCAAATAATGATCTTGTTGGTTCTGTGAAAGACTGATCATTTCTTTACTTTCTCTTCTTTCCTATTTTAGATTCCAGTACTTCTCAAGAATAAGCAAGAACAAATTTAAAATTTCAAAATATCCTTTGTATACTGTCAGCCATATTGATTTCCTTATCAGTCTTAATAGTAAATCGGACACAACTAGGGTCTATGGGACCTACATTTCATTTGAGAATTACTGTTTTAGTAGCCTTCCAATATTTCTCAAGAAACTTCAAGCTATAAAAATCAAAGAATTAAAGATGGCTGCCTGTTTGCTGTTTTGTTTTTCCAATCAGGCTCTCTTTGGAAAGGGCATATTTAAGAACCTCCATGAAAAGTTTACAAAAGATCCATGCCCTATTCCCCAGGAAATCACAATTACAAGGATTTTATGGACGAACAACGAACCACAGAAAACGTCTATTTGAATTGTTCATGAACTGATATACCTAAAGAGGGGTGAGGGCTGGTGATGGTAGTGAGGAGTTGGGGGCTAAAATAGTCATTTGAAGAATAAGAGGCCCATGGGCCTGAGCAGGTCGCAGAGTTCTGATACATTTCAGTCAGAGCCAATATGTGCATAACATCAAAATGTCATTCCATAATGTTATTCTACCCAAGTTTTGATTATAATTTTTCTAATAGCAATTAAACAAATGATGCTCAGAAGTGTGATTTCCCTTTATAAACTATAGTAAATTTTACCCCTCCCCAGAGGGGAAACAAGAGACCAAAGGGTGATGAAATTCAAACTTTTGGTTAAGCAAGAGTGTTTGATTTGAACTTATTTGCGTGTTGAGAAGACAATTTTTGAAATACAGTTAATTTGACCCCATTTTGCTCCAACCCTCAGGCCCTGGGAGGTGAGGACCATATAATTTACACTGTTGGTTGACTTTGACCATAGAAGTTTCTCCAAAATTTCATTAAAATTGGTTCAGGGATTTCTGAGACGGCAAAAATGTGAATTTTTAATGGACAGACGACACCTACTGCTCAACAATGAACAAAAGGAATTAAAATGGATGACTTCAGATTTCAACTCAGGTGACCTAAAATTTGACAGACGACAGAAGCTGGCCCTGACAATAAGACAACCTGTTTCCATCAGTCAGCCACAATGACTATGTGACGTATCAGATAACATGTGGCCTTGACCTTTGATGGATAATTTCATCAACAGTAATTGTTATTTCAAAATCAAGTATTTTGTGTGTTCCTTAAACATGTAAACATCCAATGTTTCAAATGTTTCAGTAGCTGTCGTCCCTGATGAAGTTTGGTCCATATGGGTGTTATGTTGTATCCCTCCAATCTCAAGACTCACCTATCATAGCCGTCAACTTAGGATCCCTTCCTGTAAAATAAAATGATCCAAGTCATGAGATATTTCACATAATTATGATTTAAAAATTTACAGTGACAAAATAAATAGAAAATAGTTTTGATATGTGAATCACAGGAAAGTGAACTCCCTTTATGTGGAATGGTGGATAAACTGTTTCTTTTCAGTCAAATGTTTGACAGAGATTTATTGGTAAGGTACAGATTAGCAGACATAATTATAAGTTATGACATAAGAGCATTGTCCCCGGGGCCAGCATGTGTGGGACACAGTGACTCCTCCGGGTAATCCCTTCTTGTCCAGCATTGTTTATTATTATAGGGTGAGGATCTTATCTTTCCCAAGATATGGAACATGAACTAAATTCCCAGGGGCTTGTCTAGACGTTAGGTCAATCCCGACAGTGAACTAAATTACCAGGGGCTGGACTAGACGTTAGGTCAATCCTGACAGTGAACTATATTCCCAGGAGCTAGACTAGACTTTCGGTCGATCCTGACAGTGGACTAAGCCCCAGGGGATGGACTAGACTTTGGGTCAATCCTGACAGTGAACTAAATTCCCAGGGGATGGACTAGACTTTGGGTCAACAGTGAACAAAATTCCCAGGGGCTGGACTAGACTTTGGGTCAATCCTGACAGTGAACTAAATTCCCAGGGACCGGACTAGACTTTAGGTCAATTCTGACAGTGAACTACATTACCAGGGGCTGGACTAGACTTTGGGTCAATCCTGACAGGGAACTAAATTCCCAGGGGCTGGACTAGACTTTGGGTCAATTCTGACAGTGAACTAAATTTCTAGAGGCTGGACTAGACTTTGGGTCAAATCCTGACAGTGAACTAAATTCCCAAGGGATGGACTAGACTTTGGGTCAATCCTGACAGTGAACTAAATTACCAGGGGCTGAACTAGACTTTGTGTCAATTCTGACAGTGAAATAAAATTACCAGGGGCTGGACTAGACTTTGGGTCAACAGTGAACTAAATTACCAGGGGCTGGACTAGACTTTGGATCAATCCTGACAGTGAACTAAATTCCCAGGGGCTGGACTAGACATTGGGTCAATCATGACAATGAACTAAATTCCCAGGGGATGGACTAGACATTGGGTCAATCATGACAGTGAACTAAATTCCCAGGGGATGGACTAGACTTTGGGTCAATCATGACAATGAACTAAATTCCCAGGGGATGGACTAGACTTTGGGTCAAGCACTGAATAACACACAGAGGAGGGTAAAGGAATGTCTTGTAATAGTAGGAAGTGTGAACCACACACACTGGACCTTCACCTGAGGTTATGTACGCCAACACCGTAATCGACTGAGAAACACAGACTGTCTTGGGTAGGAAGTGTGAACCACACACACTGGACCTTCACCTGAGGTTATGTACGCCAACACTGTAATCAACTGAGAAACACAGACTGTCTTGGGTAGGAAGTGTGAACCACACACACTGGACCTTCAGCCGAGGTTATGTACGCCAACACTGTAATCGACTGAGAAACACAGACTGTCTTGGGTAGGAAGTGTGAACCACACACACTGGACCTTCACCTGAGGTTATGTACGCCAACACTGTAATCGACTGAGAAACACAGACTGTCTTGGGTAGGAAGTGTGAACCACACACACTGGACCTTCACCTGAGGTTATGTACGCCAACACTGTAATCGACTGAGAAACACAGACTGTCTTGGGTAGGAAGTGTGAACCACACACACTGGACCTTCAGCCGAGGTTATGTACGCCAACACTGTAATCAACTGAGAAACACAGACTGTCTTGGGTAGGAAGTGTGAACCACACACACTGGACCTTCACCTGAGGTTATGTACGCCAACACTGTAATCGACTGAGAAACACAGACTGTCTTGGGTAGGAAGTGTGAACCACACACACTGGACCTTCACCTGAGGTTATGTACGCCAACACTGTAATCGACTGAGAAACACAGACTGTCTTGGGTAGGAAGTGTGAACCACACACACTGGACCTTCAGCCGAGGTTATGTACGCCAACACTGTAATCAACTGAGAAACACAGACTGTCTTGGGTAGGAAGTGTGAACCACACACACTGGACCTTCACCTGAGGTTATGTACGCCAACACTGTAATCGACTGAGAAACACAGACTGTCTTGGGTAGGAAGTGTGAACCACACACACTGGACCTTCACCTGAGGTTATGTACGCCAACACTGTAATCGACTGAGAAACACAGACTGTCTTGGGTAGGAAGTGTGAACCACACACACTGGACCTTCACCCGAGGTTATGTACGCCAACACTGTAATCGACTGAGAAACACAGACTGTCTTGGGTAGGAAGTGTGAACCACACACACTGGACCTTCAGCCGAGGTTATGTACGCCAACACTGTAATCAACTGAGAAACACAGACTGTCTTGGGTAGGAAGTGTGAACCACACACACTGGACCTTCACCCGAGGTTATGTACGCCAACACTGTAATCAACTGAGAAACACAGACTGTCTTGGGTAGGAAGTGTGAACCACACACACTGGACCTTCACCTGAGGTTATGTACGCCAACACTGTAATCGACTGAGAAACACAGACTGTCTTGGGTAGGAAGTGTGAACCACACACACTGGACCTTCACCTGAGGTTATGTACGCCAACACTGTAATCGACTGAGAAACACAGACTGTCTTGGGTAGGAAGTGTGAACCACACACACTGGACCTTCACCTGAGGTTATGTACGCCAACACTGTAATCAACTGAGAAACACAGACTGTCTTGGGTAGGAAGTGTGAACCACACACACTGGACCTTCACCTGAGGTTATGTACGCCAACACTGTAATCGACTGAGAAACACAGACTGTCTTGGGTAGGAAGTGTGAACCACACACACCGGACCTTCACCTGAGGTTATGTACGCCAACACTGTAATCAACTGAGAAACACAGACTGTCTTGGGTAGGAAGTGTGAACCACACACACTGGACCTTCACCTGAGGTTATGTACGCCAACACCGTAATCGACTGAGCTAGTGCGGCGAGTATTCTTCTTAAAATTTACAAAACTAGACCTATCACACAGGGCTTCCCATAATATCTGACTCTTAAAACCTGAATCTTACATTTAAATTAGATTACTGTTTATACACACCAAATATACAACACTTGTATCAGAGTGGCTATGTATGACTTCTGACCATATAACTGGGACTAATGACCACACGTATCTTATAGGTGTAGAACTTCTGTTTCGATAAACAATGTAAATACCGATATTATATTTGTAAAGGGGTTCACAATATATCGTCTGCACCAACTTTTTATTTCTGAAGTAGTCTCGTGTTACCTGATGTCCATCAAAACCAGGTGTAGAAAGATCATTCTTCTGATCGATGTTTAGAAATATTACATTCATTAAATGTACGTTGACTGTCAGACTGACACAGAAGAACTGAAGGATGGACTAATGGACAATACAAATACTACAGGGCACCTACACCTCCTTTCTGGCCTTAACTCATTAAGCTTTTGAAGTTATAGAAGACCCATAAACATTTGATGGCATTTTAACCTTAAACTACCTAATGACAAAATATCATGGGTTCAGCCTCAGAAGAAATTCAAAAGAAGATTTTTGAAGTTCGTCCCAAGTCATATTTACCAACACACCAACATAATTGTCTGTTATACCTGCATTTTTGGCTGATGTTTGTTTCATGTCACTGACATCTTTCTTCACAGCATCAACATCACCACTCACAGCATCAACAGTGCCTGTCAAAATGTTAAATAAAATCAATTTCATAAAATATCTATAACAGTAAAACCTCAATATAGCACTATCTTCCATCCAGCAAGATTTTGGTGGTACAATGAGGAGAAATTTCAGAGAACCTTTCTGAGCAATAGCGAAAACAATTCAAATTGTCAAAGTTAAAGATGGCGACCTGTCATCCACCTTATTTTCATATCTGTCCTTAAATGGAACATGCACAACTAGGGACCAAAGGGAAATAGAAAGTGAAATTTAAGAAAGATCAATAAAGAATTTTGTGAGAAATAGCTATAGAGATAACAGACTTCAACTGTCAAAATTGAAAATGGCTACCTATAGCTTTCTATCAGCTATCTTGTTTTCAGATCAGTCTCAAAATAGAACATGCATTTGTGTAACTAGGGACCAAGGGGAACCTAAGAGCGAAATTTGAGAAAAATCCATGAAGATTTTTCTGAGAACAGCAATGACAATTGCTACAGGCTGGATGGATGTTTGACATCGGACAACCCTGTGACTTTTACCTTTTGTCAGTTAACTCCTTGTTCTGGTACGACCAACTGTGCTTTGTAATGTTAGCTTCATAATCTGACCTAGATCTTTGACCTTGACCTTTGGTCAGCTGACTTCGAGTTGAATTCTTATCAATATTGCTTCATAGTGTCACAACAAAATGTTTATCAATGAAAAAACGCACGAATTGACCTTGACCCATTAACCTTGAACATTAACCTTGAGCCTGAATGTGTGCATTTTTGCGAGTTGAACATCTGGACCAAATTTTCATGTGAATGAGACAATGAATACCAGTTATCAGTCAATAACAAATAAATGTGGACAGACAGACAGCAAGTGATTACTCTATATGGCACATGTATCTCCATACAAATAGTAAATTTGTATGAAATTCATTCCAAGTCAAACTTTGACAGGCGGCTGAGTATATTATAGTCAGTGGGACATGTTACATACCTTTTAGGTTGTCCATGTCAGTTGTCATCTCTTCTTGTCTCTGTTTTACGTCACAGATTTCCCCTAAAAAGACAAACAATATCTTGTAGACTCAAGAACATGCATGAAAGAAAAAGTGATAACAAAGATCCATACACACCTGTCAAATGTTTAGTGATAACAAAGATCTATATACACACCTGTCAAATGTATAGAGATAACAAAGATCCATACACACCTGTCAAATGTATAGTGATAACAAAGATATATACACACCTGTCAAAGGTATAGTGATAACAAAGATCTATATACACACCTGTCAAATGTATAGTGATAACAAAGATCCATACACACCTGTCAAATGTATAGTGATAACAAAGATCCATACACGCCTGTCAAATGTATACTGATAACAAAGATCCATACACACCTGTCAAAGGTATAGTGATAACAAAGATCCATACACACCTGTCAAATGTATAGTGATAACAAAGATCTATACACACCTGTCAAAGGTATAGTGATAACAAAGATCTATACACACCTGTCAAAGGTATAGTGATAACAAAGATCCATACACACCTGTCAAATGTGTAGTGATAACAAAGATCTATACACACCTGTCAAATGTATAGTGATAACAAAGATCCATACACACCTGTCAAATGTGTAGTGATAACAAAGATCTATACACACCTGTCAAATGTATAGTGATAACAAAGATCTATACACACCTGTCAAAGGTATAGTGATAACAAAGATCTATATACACACCTGTCAAAGGTATAGTGATAACAAAGATCCATACACACCTGTCAAAGGTATAGTGATAACAAAGATCCATACACACCTGTCAAAGGTATAATGATAATAAATAGAGGTTACACAACGAGTACTCGCTAAAGCTTGTGTCTTTTGTAACTTTTAAAAAATAACTTACTAGTGTGAAATAAATTCCATATCCAACAATCACGAGCCTTGTGACCTGTTTCTACCACAATAATATTGCCTTGAATCAAAGGGAAACGTGGCCAAGTATATTTTTGCATATACAAATAAAGTGTACCGTTGACGGCCGGGACCCGGTGATGTGACGTCATTAGATTATTGATGACGTCAATAACAATTGCAGCTTGGGTCAAAGTTCACCGTGTTAGCCAATCAAAATGCGTACAGAGTTTATACCACGTGTGGTATAAACAAACAGATTGTTAATCAACAGCTGTAATGATTAACTGATGGTCTGAGAGTTGAATTACACAGGGTATTGTGGTAGAAAGATCCATACACACCTGTCAAAGGTATAGTGATAACAAAGATCCATACACACCTGTCAAAGGTATAGTGATAACAAAGATCCATACACACCTGTCAAATGTATAGTGATAACAAAGATCCTACACACCTGTCAAAGGTATAGTGATAACAAAGATCTATACACACCTGTCAAAGGTATAGTGATAACAAAGATATATACACACCTGTCAAAGGTACAGTGATAACAAAGATCTATACACACCTTTCAAATGTATAGTGATAACAAAGATCTATACACACCTTTCAAATGTATAGTGATAACAAAGATCCTACACACCTGTCAAAGGTATAGTGATAACAAAGATCTATACACACCTGTCAAAGGTATAGTGATAACAAAGATATATACACACCTGTCAAAGGTACAGTGATAACAAAGATCTATACACACCTTTCAAATGTATAGTGATAACAAAGATCCATACACACCTGTCAAATGTATAGTGATAACAAAGATGCATACACACCTGTCAAATGTATAGTGATAACAAAGATCCATACACACCAGTCTAGTGATAACAAAGATCCATACACACCTGTCAAAGATCTATGTAATAGTGATAACAAACTTCAATTACTTAAATCAAGCATAGTCGCCAGTTGGACATTGTATTTTTCCATTTTTTAATCTCAAAATTGAAGCTATGGGCCCTGAATACATTACATATAAAGTTTGAGAAATATCCTTCCCTAACCCAAACTCTAACTTCTAAAGCTTCAACAATGGTGGTTAACAACAACAAAACAGATTAGAAGACTACCGAAGTATAATAATGATTACAACACAGATCACAGGCCATGGGCAACTTGAACAAGTTCAAGTTAAAGTTATTAGTTTGATCAGTGTTACACTCAACAGCTTACCTTCCATCTCCTTTACCAGAGCTATAAAATTCCTCTCTGTACTGGGGTCCATCCTCATGGTGCCTATCTTATCCACAGCTACTACGAATGTCCCTGTGATATGACCACCACTCTGCAGATCTTCGATACTTTGTCGGATGTCGGCCCACCTAGTCTGAAAATCTGTATCAGAGATAGAGGCAGACTTCGCATGTCCGTAAGCCTCATTTCTCTGACTACGGAGGCGGTCGATGTTGGCCGACAGCGAACGATCTGCAATATCTGGATCTCTTCCCCACCCTTTTTTATGAGGTGGGATGTTCACTAGATTCCTTAGAAGGATGTAGAGGAGAGATACATCCAAATCCTTCTCAGAACCTCGGAACACTCCAACTTTTGGGTAAAGTATTCTTTTCTGCTGAGCATTCAGCAGAGGGGAAATCACTTTCCTGTTGGTACGAAGAGCAGTGGTCAGTCCAGATGCTGGCAGTCGAGCGACAAGTAACTGCCTGAATATGTCAGGAAAAACATCAACCACCAATCTACAGATTCTGGCGAAGTTGGTGGTCTTTTTGGTGGTAGGATACGTGGCAGCCATAGAAGGTTTGTACACACATGAGGATGTTGATCCTGGAAACAGATATAAAATATTGAATTACAATTTCAGATCAAGGAAGCTGGGATGATAAAAATAACCATTAAGGGTCAACTGCTGGTGATTTGTTAAATACAGGAACCAGAAGATGTATTACACCTGATAGATTTTTATAGGAAAGTTTTTATGATTTTTTTCTGTTCAAGCAACTTTTATAACTTCCTTTTGATCTAAAATCCTATAAGGTTGAACAACAGCTGTCAAATATTGTTACCCTATATTACGTAGTATTAAATCTGGCCCCTGCTGTCAAGATAGCTCAGTTAAACAACAGGCTCAGTAAGTAAAAAAGCTGGAGATCTCTGGACAAATATCAAACACTTAAACAAAGAGGTCCAGCTTCTGCAAATCAAATTCAGCGAAACAGAACTACATAAACACAACTACATTTCATGATTATAAAACGTCCAAAGAGATTGGTTGAAAAATTAAGGAAGAGATCTCCAGAAAAAAACTTTATGATGGATGGATTGATGGACTGACAATGCCATACCATTATACTCCAGTCAAACTTTGATAGACCGTAATACTACTAATAGTCTTAATCACAACTTAACATGTTTTTATTTCTACCAAATAGGATGAATTCAGTATTATGAAAAAAGGCCCATCCCCATGGGTCTTTCAACTTGGTGACCATGAAAGATTTGTTCATTTGAATTAACTCTGTAGCCATTCCTCCCAACATTTTAACTGACTATGTCATAACTCTTGGCATATAACTGGTCTTTGAGAAGACAACACACTTTAACTCTACTGACCTTGCCATTATGTCAATGTCATTCATTTAAACAAACCTGGTAGCCTTTCGTCCCAACATGCTACTGGCCCAATATCATGAACCTTGGCGTCTTGGATCTCAGGCTACATAATGTCATAACGACATGTTCATGTAAAAGGTACAAAAATTGACATTTCACTTTTGACTTAGTGACCTTAACCTTTTGTCAGTTGACTTTGACTACCAACTTTGCCTCATAATGTCATAACAAAATGTTCATCAGTTAAAAGATACAAAATTTGACCTTCACTTTGACTTTGATTTTTAATCTCAGTGTCCATATCTGTGGACTGAACAAATGTTATGACACTGAGCTTCTTGGTAATTGTAAGTTATTTAATGATTTTCCTTGTGATCATTAAAGTAGGTCAAGGTCATTCACATGAAGAAACATTTTTAATTTTCATCCTCGCATACTACAAGTTTAATTCTATGACCCTGGGCCTCTTGGTTCTGAGAAGAAGTCGAAAATATAGAATATTTGCATTAGATGCAAGACAATACCAGACAAAAGGCTATTGCAATAGATCACTTGCGACTTCTTTTCAGGTGACCTTATTAAGGTACAGTCAAACCTGTCTATAGCGACCGCCCAAGGGGAGGCAGAAAAACGGTCACTATAGAAAGGTTGCCTTTATAGACAGGTCAAAATTATTGCACCAACCAATTTACTTAAACCTGCCATAAATAAATTGTCATTGAACAGGGCATTCAGAAGACCAGTCAGAAGTTAAATAAATGCATAAACTTTATAAATCTGAAGGGTTTAATATTTAATGAATTATGGACCCAAACACAAAATATAACTCAAAATGGTCTTATGGATAATTAAAAAAAAAAATTTTGTTCTGAAATAATGCTATATGTATCTATCAAATTATCTCCCTTTCTTTCATAAATAAAGAAAAAGAATACACAATAATTAATTAATTAATTATATTTGTGTTACTACTAATTATTTTGTGTTATAGTCTTCTTAAAACCAATTTTTTTTTTTTTCTGACCCAAATTGAAATCCGGATATTTGTGTCAGTTTACGACTTTTTATTAGTATTGACTAATTAAAGATGGCGGCAGTACAAACGCTAGTACCGACAGCTACGATTAAGAAAGGCATTATTGGCTTTCATGTGAGTAAATCTTGTTGACAGATATGACCAGTGTTTGTTATTGAAGTGATGTATCCTAGTTGTAATCACAAAATTAACTGACCGTGTCAAATGAAGCCACCTGTGCACAGTTGTAATGTAATACCGACACGCATGGTGACCCGACTCCTCTCTTACCGAGCCCCAGGCCAGGGCAGCTACAGTAATTATAGTCTAACAGGTGGTAGGGGTCTTTTGTTTATATACTCAGGCCAGGGTTGTGGTGGTCCTGTGTTTGTATAATCAAGCCAGGGTCGATGTGTCTGAATTTTCCGGGGATTTTATGAGGGATGACTGCCGAGAGCAGAAGATGGCCGACAGAAATCGGTCGCTATAGAAAACAAATTAGCGACCGCCGTTCCGAAATCACCGGTCGTTAGCCACATTAGACAGGTAGTCGCTATACAGAGGGTCGTTATATAGTAAAATCTCACGGGGAATCTTAAAACCGGTTGTTATAGACAGGCAGTCGTTATATACAGGGGGTCGTTAGAGCAGGTTTGACTGTATTTCAAAAGTAATATGTGAAACCACATTTGATACCTCACAGTGGGCCTATTTAGGGATCTTGGCGCCCACCATTGAATGATCTGTATAGGTTCCATATCAGATTGTTCCTCTTACTATTTTTACCTTCCTCTTACTAATCTGTTTAAATTGAGAAACATCCCTGCAGTACTTTTCAAACAAGGGGAACTTAAATATGAAATTTGAGCTTTAGCGATAATGACTGTCTGTCTGTTTTCAGATTGGTTCCAAAATGCAATACGAGGGACCAAGGGGAACCTACATATGAAATATGAGAAAGATCCCTTCAGTACTTTGAGAAATAGAGATAACAAACTTCAATTGTCAAAATTCAAGATGGCTGCCTGTCGGCCAGGTTGTTTTCAGATAGGTCCCAAAATACAATATGCACAACCACAGACCAAGGGAAACCTGCATATAAAATTTGAGAAAGATCCCTTCTGTACTTTCTCAGAAATAGCAATAACAAAAATTGTTTACGAACGGATGGATGGATAGACCACGGACTACGCACACAAGGCGATTTGAATAGACAACCATCATCAGATGGTGGGCTTAAAACCCAGCTGGGTAGGTCACATTTGATACCTCACAGTACACAGGAAAAGTATGTAAGCTGTTACCTTCTACCAGAGTCAGTTTAGTTGTTGTACTCCGTCGTTTCCCGTACCAACTGGAGACAGTACACACATATTGCCCTTCGTCAGATTTTACTGTTTTGTTGATTATAAGGTGATCTGGTTTAGATCTTGTATACTCAGGCAGATCTAAATCAAGCTGTATGGGTCGTCCACCAGGTGATGTATGTTCCCAGGTAACAGATTTGATGAACGGAAAAGCACATAACACTGAACACCTCAATTCTGCTTGTTGTCCTACTTCAACAGTGTAGTATTTATTTTCTATTTCAACAGTAGGCTCGTCTGAAAATTTAAAGATAAAACATCATTTCTTATTTAGGCTCGTCTGAAAATTTAATGATAAAACATCATTTCTTATTTAGGCTCCTCTGAAAATTTAAATATAAAACATCATTTCTTATTTAGGCTCGTCTGAAAATTTAAAGATAAAACATAATTTCTTATTTAGGCTCATCCGAAATTTTAAAGATTAAACAATATTACGAAGGAACATGACAATATAAGAACACAGATATGTCAGCAAGGGCCCCGTCCCATAGCTAGATATCGCTCATAATCATAAAGAAGTAATCTGCTCATATCACTGAGTTTGACATTTAACATTTAGACTTCCAAAACAATGCAAAGAAGAAAATACACATGATACCTACTATATGACTTTTGTTTAATGCCATCCCCATATACCAGTTTGCTAACATTTGTTAGCTTTGATGTATCTGTTTTATTTAAATCTTGTGTGCTTTAACTACAAACCAGGGTTGCTGTCGAAGGTTTTTCCTAAACCTTTGGACATTATGACGTTGACTTTTGACCCGGTGATCTTAATTTGTGGCAGTTGTCACATTTTATCAATACAACCAGTTTAATTCATAACATGTCATGTCAAAAAAAAAATGTTAATCAATAGATGCAAAATTTGCTTCTAAAGTAACTTTGAGTTGGTCTAGCTCATTATTGCAGATACCAATTTGATAACCACTTTATTCAAATATCAAGGTTAAGGTTCATCCATTTAAATACATTTTGTAGCCCTAATTCATTCCTGCATACTTTGTCTCTATGTCATTGTGAAATCATTCCTTAAAGATTTTAACACGTTTGAAACCTCTGACCTTTGAGCAGGTTAGCTTATAATGTTTACCAGTGAAATGATTCCTTTGACCTTTACCTTTGACCCACTGACCTTAACTTTTGGTCAGTTGACTCATATAATTACTATCAACTTTGCTCCATAATGTGATCACATCACTAATGTTCCTTTGTGAAAAGATGCAACATTTGACCTTGACCATAATTAAAACTTAATTACCTTGATCTTTGACCTTGATCTTTGACCTCGGTGTGTGTTTATTTGAACTGAGGATATTTATCAAATTAAATGTGAATTGGTCCATAATTACTGAACTTTAATAGTAATCAGACAGCAACTGTGTGGATGGCATCCTTATCTCTGACGTGGGGCCCTACTTTAACGAAGAACCGTCATCATGGTATTATTTCCCGTAAATCAATTGTGTTGCTTCCTGTTTTGTTCCATTTGCTATATATCTACTAACTTGCGCTTACTTATGAATTTAGGAATAACGTCTGTGTAATTTACATGATTTTATGAACATTTGAAAAGATGGAAATCAAGTTCTCTGGTCCTGAAGGCTTAATATTTAAATATCAGTGTGAATTCAATGTTTGGTAGTTTTAGAATTGGACTATGGCTGCCATCAAGTGATCATCATGAAATACCGGTAGATACCTGTGAAGCGACACCAGAGCCATCCAAATAATATAACTGCCACCGTACAAGCAATAAAAGCCCATCCATTGCTTGTTAGGTCTGCAAGCGAAGAACCATTCTCAGAGTCAGACAGCACCATTTGTACTCCATATGCGACCAATACCACGGCGACAAGGTGGAGCGTCTTCATGGTG
The DNA here is from genome assembly GCF_902652985.1 of Pecten maximus. Classification (NCBI taxonomy): domain Eukaryota; kingdom Metazoa; phylum Mollusca; class Bivalvia; order Pectinida; family Pectinidae; genus Pecten; species Pecten maximus. Next base: position 587,238 of record NW_022982135.1, read on the forward strand.
ACTCCTGTAATGATAAGTCATACACATTAACGACACCAAGACTACAAGGTGGATCACTTCACAGTGACCTTGACCTTTAGTCAGTTGACTTTTTGTTTGAAACATTTCAACATGTTATAAAATGATCATCAGTGAAAAGCTACAAAAACCTAACCTTGACCTTCACCCCAGATACATATATGACCTTGAGCTCTAAATAACTAAATACTGCTTCATCAGGTCATACAAAATGTTTATCAGTAAAAAGATACAAAATTTGTCATTGACTGATGACCTTGACCCTGACATACATTTTTGTGAACTTAACATGCATCTTGACTAAAATTTGTTCCCCTCCCGAAAGGAAGCTTCTGTACCAATTCTGTACAAATTCATTCTTTATGACTTGTAGCAGTTTAAGGGACTTACTTCTTTTACCCTATTTGGCCTTGCCTCTCCAGCCAAGGGTCCTGGGGTTGTCACTATATTTATGCAATATTTTCCCTTCATCAAAGGAAAACCAATGGGACAATTTTTTGGTTAAAAGCCATTGTTTCGTTCATGACTTATAGTGATTTAAAGGACTTACCTCTATTTCCCCTATTAGGACCCTCCCCTCCGGCCCCAACGAGGGCCAGAATCACCATTCATGCAAAATACTTCTGACCAAATTTGCTGAAAGTCCATTCAGTATATAATGACTAGTAGCTATCGGTAAGAAAAATTGGCAGACGACGCACAGACGACAAACGACATACATCACACAATGATATAAGCTTACCGGCCTTTTGGATATAAAACTTATATATTGACCTGCATTACCGCCCCTCATGATACAGACAAACATTATCACCGTCCCTCAGGATACAGACAAACATTATCACCGTCCCTCAGGATACAGACAAACATTATCACTGCCCCTCAGGATATACACAAACATTATCACCGCCCCTCAGGATACAGACAAACATTATCACTGCCCCTCAGGATACACAAACATTATCACCACCCCTCAGGATACAGACAAACATTATCACCGCCACTCAGGATACACAAACATTATCACCACCCCTCAGGATACACAAACATTATCACCGCCCCTCAGGATACAGACAAACATTATCACCACCCCTCGGGATACACAAACATTATCACCACCCCTCAGGATATACACAAACATTATCACCACCCCTCAGGATACAGACAAACATTATCACCACCTCTCAGAATACTGACAAACATTATCACCACCCCTCAGAATACACACAAACATTATCACCACCCCTCAGGATACAGACAAACATTATCACCACCTCTCAGGATACAGACAAACATTATCACCACCCCTCAGAATATCAAACATTATCACCGCCCCTCAGAATACACACAAACATTATCACCACCCCTCAGGATACAGACAAACATTATCACCACCGCTCAGAATATCAAACATTATCACCGCCCCTCAGAATACACACAAACATTATCACCACCCCTCAGGATACAGACAAACATTATCACCACCTCTCAGGATACAGACAAACATTATCACCACCCCTCAGAATATCAAACATTATCACCACCCCTCAGGATACAGACAAACATTATCACCACCCCTCAGGATACAGACAAACATTATCACCACCTCTCAGGATACAGACAAACATTATCACCACCCCTCAGAATATCAAACATTATCACCACCCCTCAGAATATCAAACATTATCACCACCCCTCAGGATACACACAAACATTATCACCACCCCTCAGGATACACACAAACATTATCACCACCCCTCAGGATACAGACAAACATTATCACCACCCCTCAGAATACACACAAACATTATCACCACCCCTCAGAATATCAAACATTATCACCACCCCTCAGAATACAGACAAACATTATCACCACCCCTCAGAATACACACAAACATTATCACCACCCCTCAGAATATCAAACATTATCACCACCCCTCAGGATACAGACAAACATTATCACCGCCCCTCAGAATACACACAAACATTATCACCACCCCTCAGGATACAGACAAACATTATCACCACCCCTCAGAATATCAAACATTATCACCACCTCTCAGAATACACACAAACATTATCACCTCCCCTCAGGATACAGACAAACATTATCACCACCCCTCAGAATATCAAACATTATCACCTCCCCTCAGAATACACACAAACATTATCACCACCCCTCGGGATACACAAACATTATCACTGCCCCTCGGGATACACAAACATTATCACCACCCCTCAGGATACACAAACATTATCACCACCCCTCGGGATACACAAACATTATCACCATCCCTCAGAATACACAAACATTATCACCACCCCTCAGGATACACAAACATTATCACCACCCCTCGGGATACACAAACATTATCACCACCCCTCAGAATACACAAACATTATCACCACCCCTCAGGATACAGACAAACATTATTACCACCTCTCAGGATACACACAAACATTATCACCACCCCTCAGGATACAGACAAACATTATCACCACCCCTCAGAATACACACAAACATTATCACCACCCCTCAGGATACACACAAACATTATCACCACCTCTCAGGATACAGACAAACATTATCACCGCCCCTCAGAATACACAAACATTATCACCACCTCTCAGAATACACACAAACATTATCACCACCCCTCAGGATACACAAACATTATCACCACCCCTCAGAATACACAAACATTATCACCACCTCTCAGGATACAGACAAACATTATCACCACCCCTCAGGATACAGACAAACATTATCACCGCCCCTCAGGATACAGACAAACATTATCACCACCCCTCAGAATACACAAACATTATCACCACCCCTCAGAATACAGACAAACATTATCACCACCTCTCAGGATACAGACAAACATTATCACCACCCCTCAGGATATACACAAACATTATCACCGCCCCTCAGGATACAGACAAACATTATCACCACCTCTCAGGATATACACAAACATTATCACCACCTCTCAGAATACACACAAACATTATCACCACCTCTCAGGATATACACAAACATTATCACCACCTCTCAGGATATACACAAACATTATCACCACCCCTCAGAATACACAAACATTATCACCACCCCTCAGGATACAGACAAACATTATCACCACCTCTCAGAATACACACAAACATTATCACCACCTCTCAGGATATACACAAACATTATCACCGCCCCTCAGGATACAGACAAACATTATCACCACCCCTCAGAATACACAAACATTATCACCACCTCTCAGGATACACAAACATTATCACCACCCCTCAGAATACACAAACATTATCACCACCCCTCAGGATACACAAACATTATCACCGCCCCTCAGGATACAGACAAACATTATCACCACCCCTCGGGATACACAAACATTATCACCACCCCTCAGGATATACACAAACATTATCACCACCCCTCAGGATACAGGCAAACATTATCACCACCTCTCAGAATACTGCCAAACATTATCACCACCCCTCAGAATACACACAAACATTATCACCACCCCTCAGGATACAGACAAACATTATCACCACCTCTCAGGATACAGACAAACATTATCACCACCCCTCAGAATATCAAACATTATCACCACCCCTCAGAATACACACAAACATTATCACCACCCCTCAGGATACAGACAAACATTATCACCACCTCTCAGGATACAGACAAACATTATCACCACCCCTCAGGATACAGACAAACATTATCACCACCCCTCAGAATACACACAAACATTATCACCACCTCTCAGGATACAGACAAACATTATCACCACCCCTCAGAATACACACAAACATTATCACCACCTCTCAGGATACAGACAAACATTATCACCACCCCTCAGAATATCAAACATTATCACCGCCCCTCAGAATACAGACAAACATTATCACCATCCCTCAGGATACAGACAAATATTATCACCGCCCCTCAGGATACAGACAAACATTATCACCACCCCTCAGGATACACAAACATTATCACTGCCCCTCAGGATACACAAACATTATCACCGCCCCTCAGAATACTGACAAAAACATTATCACCTCCCCTCAGGATACAGACAAACATTATCACCACCCCTCAGAATATCGACAAACATTATCACCGCCCCTCAGAATATTGACAAACAGTACCACCGCCCCTCAGAATATGTTGACTGGCCTGGCTTAATCCCTGGCCTATGGGGATGCGGTGGCCGATCGCGAGTGGTTATAACATAAATAGGTGTCCCGACACTGTATCAATAGCCCTAGGCCAAGCCTCCACAACTGGGTTGTGAGTTCCAAACCCTGGTTTTTTTCACGGTACTACGGCTTTTCTCCATCTTGGAAACCTGGCACGTCCTTAAATTATGCTGGCTGTCAATAGGACGTTAAAATAAACTAAACTCCATGGTTTACACCAAGCTCCCTGGCTTGTACACGTACACCGGGCGGTAGAGTGCAGGGTACGCAATTTCGTACACTTTCGGTATGTATGATATCTAAATACATTTTCATCAAATAATTTCAAATCGAGAAAGTATACCTAGCATTAGATGTACAAATGATTCGTAACATACCTGAGCGTGGGCCTAATCTGATATGAACACACGTGTCACTGCGCATGAGAGCTGTTGTTAATTGGTGTTAACCCATACCGAAATAAAGCACACTAAAGTATACTTTTATGCTACTTTAAGTATACACTTTTTCCTACTTTTTTGAAAAAGTACCAAAAAAGTATACTTTTTTTGTACTTTTCTGGACTTAGAAATTTTTCAGAGTACTTTTTCTGTACTAAATTTGGACTCTGAAATTTCTCAGAGTACTTTTTTTGTACTTTTCTGGACTTAGAAACTTTTCAGGGTACTTTTTCTGTACTTTATTTGGACTCTGAAATTTTTCAGAGTACTTTTTTTGTACTTATTCTGGACTTAGAAATTTTTCATGGTACTTTATTTGGACTCTGAAATTTTTCAGAGTACTTTTTTTGTGCTAAAATCTGACTTAGAATTTTTTGAAAGATTGTGAAAATATGGATGTACTTTTTTCCTACTTTTTTGGGACTTAGAATTTTTCAGCTAATGCCATTGTGCTTTTTTTGTACTTATTATGGACTTAGAATATTTTCAGACATTGCGAGGGGTTATAGCATATTAATATTTTCAAAATTAAATCTGACTTTTTCAGTCGACTACAAATCTAAGACTAAAAAAATAATACCCAGGATTAACCACAACAAATATCTATCAAATAAGATACAGAAAATTATCATTTGGTAATATTAAATGTTTTTGATCTCGTTTTTTGTTTTTGTTTTTGTTTTTTTTTTCTTTTTTATGTTCTAAAAAATACTTTTCATACTTTGATCAGTACCACAGAAATTTATCTAAAAATAATTAAAATTCAACAATTATTATCATAAGTATTTCACTTCAATGTACTTTGTTAGTAAGGTTCACACATTTTAACGGTGATTTCTTTGTCACTTTTCGTTTGTATTTCCATATGCATCTCAGAAGTAATAAACTTCACATTGATGAATGTTACTATACGTTCATGTGACGAACGTCAAAACTTAGCTCTATAAAATTTTTGTTCCAGATCGTTCTTTGAAGTTACAGTATTTTGGCTTTAATTATAAACTCTTTAACGGAGTTTAAAACATTTCGTTTATCCAAACGTTAACCTCTACCAGATCGGGGATCACTCTACGAACACACATGTGCCCGTGCCTGTAATACGCTTTTAATTCATTCAAATGAAATTAAAATCACCTGCTCTTTGTCTGCATATCATATACTTGCTGGATATACGTGGTTTTAAGATTACATCTGATAATTGCACCCGAAATCACGTCGTGTTCTGTCAAAATATTCACCGATATACTCGTATAAACATGTGTAATACTGATATAGTCACTCGGACGCTTCTTTGTAAAACGTATATTGAAGTCAAGCGCTGTGATGATCTCGATCTCGATATGGCTTGACTGACAACAAACAGGCATGATCAAGGAACAATATTCCGGTATTTAAATCAGAATTACATCGCATTCATTGAAATGGTGAAAGTGAACACAAAAAGAAAACTTTAATTTGTCTGATATTTATTTAGCAAGATCGTACGATAATTCGGACAACGACACAATGTAGCTGTACTCTAATATGTTGTAGAATGATCTCGTAGGAGTGTTGTGTGTACAAATAAAATACTCTATTGTATACAGAAATCAAGATCAATACCAAGATCTATCATAAATATTTTAATTGATATAGTAGACGGCTTGAATAACTGCAACACCAAGATCGATCAAAAATATTTCAACTGTTTTAAACTAAATCTTGAAACCTGTCCTGTGTGTTAAGCTAACAAAGCGATCAGGATATATATGCTTAACGTCGTACCGAAAGTTAATTTCACCCGTGGTGTTAATTAATATAAGCGACAGTCGACTGTAATGGCAAATCATACCTAGCTTTATTGTTTATTGGAGTTACCTGTGTACCTCCCGTCTCACCTGTACACATATTAATTGCCCCTCTTAGACTAAGTCTTATGCCCGCGGCGTTAATTATAACAATTTATATTGTCAAGCTTGACTGCCTTTCACTACGATCAGATCACAGTTGCCTACCCTCATTTAAACAAAACATCCGGATTACATAACAGGTACTGACGAGGCTTATTTATACCTGTGTCAGATTACCATCGGTCGGTTCACCTATGACCTCGGGGCCGTGATCTCGTTTGTTTATTTCGGTTTACGGAATCTACCGAGATTTGACGAGTTCGCTTCGTGCGATCATTTTGTGCAATGTGCAAGCTTTAAATGCTGAAGTAGTAATACCAAAAGTATGAAACAATAGAGATTAAGGAAGTAGAATATAAAAAAACAAGTAATAAAAGAATGAAATCGATACAGTAGATCTCCGACAAAACTTTTTTTTTATCCCATGATGCAACAAACAGCGAGATTTTAGCGGGAAGTCTGATAGCCATGTTTGAATTTCACCGGATGTTTATCAACGGAAGAAACATAAACAAACACGATTTTGATATAGAATAGCCTAAAAACGAAATTCATTTTCTTGCCTAACTGAAGAAGATCGACTATCTGTCAGTAAGTGGCCAAAGAATATCAGCTTTCTTGTTGTTTTTGGCGACAAATGCTCATTTTGACCCGAAAATATCACAGATATCGCGACCAGGTAAGTTTACAATTTTATTATTTAAATCTATTTCGTCTTCTGCACGTTCCTACATCGTTTCACATTATATAGGTGAATAGGGGCCTACACATGTTAATATTAATACTTGATTACTTCGTGTTTCAGGGTTTTCATAATGAATTCATCACCGATTACAGTTTACACGGCCCGAGTTTAATTAACAAAGAACTGCTAGATCCACGTGTGTTTCAATCGTAAGTATTCAATTTACAGATTTATGCTACCATACGCCTGGGATTTTATAAGCATCCTGATTGATAGCACCCAAATATTGAGAACAAGAAGAATTTTATTTCTTTATTGACGAACTTCGACGTAGTTATATTGCATTTTTATTTCTGTCACGTAACGGTAAATTCGTAATATCTTAATTTTTATGACTTCGTTTTTCAATGGAATTTATTGAAATTTCACTTACATGTAAAGAATTATTTGCTTATTCATCTGATAATATTTACAGAATTTTTTGTAGTTGATTTCAAGAGATATTGCATAAAATTTCAAAAAAAATAGCAATGACATTTTTAAGTTAGAATATAAGAACGAAAGTAACGTCACATTTCGGGCAACATGTGTATATCTATTTTAGGGAATATATGTAAAAATATCGGTAAATGAGCTAATAATTGTCTACTATAGTATATGGAATTTGAAGAAAATACATTCAAAAACGAAGTCAATAAAATCCATTGAAAATTTGTTGTATGTCATGATCATGATCAATTCTAGCTGCGATAACGTAGCTCTGGACGACGGACGGATAATTTCTGACAGATGGTCGTCGTCAGAGCTACGATTCCCTCCCATTGCTCGTAATGTAGCAAAACAGTGAACCTCGAAAATGCTACAAATAGCGGATATCGTTTAACTTTGGAGTAATAGTTCGTATAATTAAACATTTCTAATTCAATTTTGCAATGTATTAGCCTACCGTCTAATCTAGAAATCTTTAATTCGCATATTCTGATATCATACTGCTCGGAGTTGTCTCCGTGATCCGCCATGATACTTCTCGAAGAACTCTCGCGAGGATTCTAACCCAAATATGGAACCCGTGATCCATATATGGATGAAGCTACTACGATAAATAAATACATAATCAGAGATATTTAACCACTCTTTTGTAACTCTTGTGAAGAAAGCGAATCTTACTTTGCGTAATTAAATAATTTCAGAATGAATTGACCTTCCTTACCGAGATATATTACTCCGAATCTGTTTTTCTGTTGAAATCTCGCGGGAAACCTCATTAGCATCAATTTATTTTGATTTCCTTATAAGGAAATTGACTTTTACACTTGTATCAAAGATGGCGGTATGTTTGAACTGATATCTCCGTGTGTCTTGCTCGTTTTGGATTTTACCATTTATTGTCAAACATTTGAAGTAATGTGCAGGTTTGTTGCTTGAATATTCATCATAGATACTAGAATCATCAATTTACATGTTGTTTTTTTTATCCGAGAAAAATTTTACCACTGCTAATACTGCCCGATGTGAATCACATCGGCGCTTGCTACACTATCGGCAATGGGAGGGACTTCATACCCTGCCGGAGAGCTGTGTAGGCAGGGTATGAATATTCGTTCTAGATCAATTCACAAAAAAATGATCTCAAGAAATGATTGAATAAAAAAAATCTGTGTTTTGGAGTATTTTGATAGTTAGTTGCATAATTTAAGATGAAACAAACTGTCAGAGAATTCTGGAGTAGCTTGATTTTTATTAAAGCACTTATCCTTATAATTAAAAGTTTTATGTTGTAACTTTAAACTTGTATACCTGTGGCTAGGTTTTCTTGATAAAAAGACTTCCAAGCAGACATGCATGTAATAAATGACAGTAAAGTGATCAGGTGCATATATAAGGAAAATTATCTACATTTTTATATTGAACAAATCTTCACAATTATTCTAAGTTTTGATATACAAAATATTTTAAAATTTTCTCTTTCTTCCAACAGATTATGCAGTACATTCTGAAGTGACGGAAAGCTTGAAGATATTGCATTGTGGTCCGAATTGAGGGCAATGATTCGCATAAAGCAAGAAAGGAATGAAGAGAATCAGACATTTTATTTTTCGAATTCACACTTACTTGGATTTGACCAGTTTAAGCAAGCAACATTATGCATATACCATACTTCATTGTATTCAGTATGCATTTATGCATTGTTTTTTATTTACATCTTTTTGTTGTGTTTCCTCAAGAGGAATTATGATTCGACAATTTTTACAAATGTTATTGCCCTTTTTATTTAGAATGGTATATTTTTTTTGTCTGGATCTCCTACATACACATGATATAAAATTGTGTTTTCCTGCTTGAAAAAAATATTAGAATAATTTATCAAAAGTTATTGCCCTTATACATAGATGTCCATCTGTAAATCCTTAACCTCACCCTTAAACAAATTTCGAGCTTATTAGATCCAGACTTTGCTATGGCATGAAATTATACTCAGTGGAATTGTGATTGGATAACTAATCTTGTATTTCAATGTTTGTTTTCACTTGATACAATTGTGCATTTCTCTTAGGAATGGGACTGATGTATGTATTGTTTAAGCATGCAGTATTCTCATTTAAGCTTATCTCCTATATTTTCAGAACTAATTTCCTACACCATTAAATTAAGTCCCTTTTTTGGTAATTTTTTCCTTCTTTTTCAGTACTTTTTTTATACTTTTTCAGTACAAATTTCCTACTTTTTTAGTACTATTTTCCTACTTTTCTAGTACTTTTTTCCTACTTTTCCACTACTTTTTCAGTACTAATTTCCTACCTTATTGGTACTTTTTTCCTACTTTTTCAGTCCTAATTTCCTTCTTTTCAATACCATTTTCCTACTTTTTTGATACTTTTTCAGTACAGATTTCCTACTTTTTTAGTACTATTTTCCTACTTTTCTAGTACTTTTTTCCTACTTTTCCACTACTTTTTCAGTACTAATTTCCTACCTTATTGGTACTTTTTTCCTACTTTTTCAGTACTAATTTCCTGCTTTTTCTGTACCATTTTCATACTTTTTTTGTACTTTTGTACTTTTTTGTACTTTATGGACTTCCCTGTAAAAGTACTAAAAAAGTATAAAAGCACAAAAAAAGTACACCATCAATTTGGCCCTGTGCACTTTATACTATTATTGTACTTTTAATGTACTATTTCTGTACTATATTTGTGCTTTTTCTGTACTTAATGAAAACAATAAAATGTACTAAAGGTATACTTTTGTTAGACTTTTTTTGTACTTTAGTACTTTTTTTGACTCAATTTGGAACCGTGTTGGAATATCGGTTCCAAATTGAGTCAAAAAAAGCATACTTTTTCTATGCTTTTTTAGTACTTTTTTCCCATACTTTTTTTGTACTTTATTTCGGTGTGGGAATTGCTGGGTTTACAGTACATAACGACATAAGATACTTACCTGGTGTTACATTAACACTTGATCTTTGACTTGACCTATCTCAATCATCTTAGGGAAGATGCACTGTTCCGCTGACAAAGTTAAGTTGTTTGTCCGTGTCACCTCGTCTGATTTCTGTGTTAAGACAAAATTTACTCATTATGATTAAAGGGTTTTTGACACAAAAAGGTTTAAGTTGTCTATATATTGGTTTTCTGAAAAGCCGGTCAAACACCCCACATTTCTGGGGTTGTGTATATACAGGCTGAGATAAAGGGCACGGCATGGGTCCATCTGGACAGCTGACCTATATGCAAAATTTCATTGTGATAACGAGGTAGGTCAGCATCATACATCACAGGTTCACCGCTGCTGAGACAGTTAAACTGATAGTATAACAAACATTACAAACGCCCAAATGTGTCACATTAAATCACTATGTCATATTAAATCACTATGTCATATTAAATCACTATGTCATATTAAATTAATATGTCATATTAAATTACTATGTCATATTAAATCACTGTCATATCATATCACTATGTTGCATTAAATCACTATGTCATATTAAATCACAATGTCACATTAAATCACAATGTCACATTAAATCACAATGTCACATTAAATCACTACTGTATACCTGGTATTTTTCGCCCCAGGTTATTTTCGCCCTTGAGCAACTCAAAAGATATTCGCCCCGTTTTAATTTCGCCCTAAACTACTTTTAAGAAATGTATTTTCCTCGTTCACAATCGGAAAATACCGTTCTGAATTCTCGATACAATTGCACTCGGAACACTCGGGATTTATCCAGTTCCCCCATTTTCTTTTCTTCGCATATTGCGCTGAGGTGTGAAATGTAATCAGGTGTGAAATATACAACGTTTAGCTGTGTTCAGATTTACTTCAGCCTATATTGATTCAAATAGTATAAGGTATGCATGGTCGATTTCAAGCAAACGCGATGAGTGGTGAGTTCACCGTGCCGTGACTAATTAGAAGTCTACTGACCAGTGTTTTCTTTTGTTCATTTGTCATCGATTGAAGCCACAAGCGACGGTGAAGTCATACAATCAGCCTTCACAATGGAGAGACCTATTTGTGTGCATAATTTTAAAACATGTTTGGATTTTAAAAGTTACTTAGTATTTAAAGCTTTTGTTTAAAATGAAATATACTAAACCTAGTACGCTGTCTTATTTTCGCCGATATTTTCGATTTAACTCCACGTGATATCGCAAATTTACAAGGCCTATATTTAGATCTAGATTTTATTTCATATGCACAGATTGGAATAAAACAATTAACTATTTTATAAACTTAGTGTAAATATATAACACGTGTTGCCTGTAATTGTATAGGATATAACACACTTGGAAAGTACGAGGGTATGTTTTGGATCCGACTACAAGTAGCCTATGTACGATAACTTGTAAATCCTGCAATTGAGCTTGAAATTTTCGCCGTCATCTTAAATTCGCCCTATCGTCAAAGGGCGAAAATGGCGAAAATTAAACGGGGGCGAAAATTACCAGGTATACAGTATGTCACATTAAATCACTATGTTAATTAAATCCCTGTCATATTAAATCACTATGTCACATTAAATCACTATGTTAATTAAATTACTATGTCATATTAAATCACAATGTCACATATTAAATCACTATGTCACATTAAATCACTATGTTAATTAAATTACTATGTCATATTAAATCACTATGTCATACATGTATTAAATCACAATGTCACATTAAATCACTATGTCACATTAAATCACTATGTTAATTAAATAACTATGTCATATTAAATCACTATGTCATACATGTATTAAATCACAATGTCACATTAAATCACAATGTCATATTAAATCACAATGTCATATTAAATTAATATGTCATATTAAATCACTATTTTCGCGTTTCGCGGTTGATAATTAGATGATTAGTTTGTATAGGATATTGGTTACATGTACTCCAGTGATGATTCTGTGAATCATTAAATAACTGTATTTAATTCAACTCTATTCCATAAGTTGTACAACTTAATGGATAACATATATATATTATAACATTAATGCACTTTTACATGATTTATAATTCATTCTACAAAATAGTTCTCACTGACGACGTCACATACATTTACATTCAACTTTTATTACTTAACTACTTGATCTTAAGGAACAATACAATTCCTATATAATTCATTCAATAAGCTAATTTGATGAGATTTGTCACAAAGAGAAATAATCATTAAGAAGTGAATATATTCTAATTACAAGAGGCCCATGGGCCTTAACGGTCACCTGATTTTTGAAATATTGCAGTAAATTTGATTGACACTTTTTGGGATCAGTCAGGGTCAACATGTGCATACCATTAAGCAGTCATCCCATGCTGATAAATTGATAATGTTAACAAATTTAGAATGAATTTCAAAACAACTAAGGTTGGCATTATCCACCCCCCCCCCCCCCCCCCCCCCCCTTAACTGAAATGTTCAGTAAATAGAAGTCTGTATTTCTAAGGTAACATTTATACTTAATAATGGCTTTATGTAATTTCTATATCAGTAGAAAATAGTAAGTGTCCTCTTTCAGATACAACTTTTATATTGATTGTAAATAGTGAAGTTTGTTTGCTATGATAAATGAAACTATAGTGTAAGAAATACAAACTGGTCTTGTCAAACAATATCCAGAGATCCCTAGGGAGTCTATATTGCGTGTCCTCCGCGAGGGACGAGCTAAAAGTATAAAGTTAAGGGCTAAGAGCCCAAAATAAGGTAACTCCGCCGTAGCCGGTCCCAAGCCCGTGTTGAGAAAGGAGGAGGGGAACACCAACTGACAACATCTAACAGTCACCCCGGACTAATGTTCTAACCTAGAGTCGCGAGTAGAGGTTGTAACCTAAATCACCCCGGACTAATGTTCTAATCTAGAGTCGCGAGTAGAGGTTGTAACCTAAATCACTCCGGACTAATGTTCTAACCTAGAGTCGCGAGTAGAGGTTGTAACCTAAATCACCCCGGACTAATGTTCTAACCTAGAGTCGCGAGTAGAGGTTGTAAC
>NW_022982135.1:601486-620942 GCF_902652985.1 Pecten maximus
CCCCTTTTTTTTTTGTATTTTTTCGAAAAAGGCAGTTTTTCCCCCATTAGCCCATAACCGAGCTAACAATTATTTTTCTTTTCAAAAAAAAGTTTTTTCAAGCATTAAAAAATACCATTTTTAAATCTTTAATTTTTCAAAATCTAAAATTCAAAATAAAAATTTTTAAAAGAAAACCCCACATTCAAAAAAACCGATTTAAGAACCCCCCCTTAGTACCCAAAAATTTTAAAATTCTTTAAAAAGTTTAAAAGATTTTTCATAATTTTTTTCCCTCAAAAAAAAACTCCCCTTTCCCAAAAAACCCCCTTCCCCGATTTTTAAGAAACCATTAGGGCAAAATTTTTTTAAAAAACCAACTGCCCCACTGCCCCTTATTTTTTTTAAAAAAACTTTTTTTACACCAAAAAATCCCCTTTTCCCCCCCCCCCCCCCGAATTTTAAGAACTTGTCCTTTTTAAAAAAGAAAAGGTCCCCTTTCCATATAGTTTTACTTTAAAAAACATTTTTATTTAACTTTTTACACCCACCTCGGGTCTTGACACCCGCAAATTTTCCTGGAAAATTTGGCTTGGATATAAAAATATTTTGGGAACCCAAAAAACCCGGGTCAATTACCGGACCGTTAAAATTCCTACCGGTTTATAAATACATTAAAAGTATGGTTTTTTCCTCTGAAAAACAATAAAATACTGATGGTTTTAAATTTAGTATTGAGATTATCTATAATTTGAAAAAATGTGTAATAATGTACTTCAGGTCTAATGCTTGAATTAAATTTTATTATAAAAACCATCCAAAAATTTCTGTTGTACCCGTTCCCCAATATTATTGAAAATGTTGTCAATTTGAAAATTGTCAATACTTAAATTATTTTTTGCCAATTTAAGCATTTTTTTAAAAAAAAAAGAAAAATTTTCCTATTAAAACCTGTGTTCCAGAAAAACCTCCCGGAATTGGGGGCTGGCTAATACAAAAATTTTTTTGGAACCCTTTAAAACCCGTTCAAATTAAAAACCGGGACTCTTTTTTTAAATTCGGTCCGGTTAAAAAAAAATAGGGTTTTTCCCCTCTCCCCCCAAACAATAAAAATACTGTTGTCTGATACTTGATTATGTATGAATTATCTTTAATTTTGATTAAAATTACATTAATTGTACATAATGAAATTCGGGCCCTCGTAATGCTAATTATGTTTTTTGTAAAAACCTTCATAAATTTATCTGCTGTACCTTCCCGACTATGGGATATTTAATTATAAGTTACTAAAAATAAAATAGGAATAATTTAACATTTAGAAAATTTGACCACAAAAAATAAATCGAAAATTTTTTTGATCAATTTTTGGGTCACCTGAGAAAAAGTCCAAGGACTTTCAACCCCTTTTTGTCTTCTTGTGGGCTTTTCCGTCCTTTAAAATTTTTCTTTTCCCTTTCCTCCAAAACCCCGAACCAAATTAAAATAAAATTTGGCCGGAGCTTCTTGGCAAAGGTAAAAAAATTTGTGAAATATAAAATATGGCCCCCACCCCCGGGGCCTGAGGGAAAACCAAAAAGGGTTTTTGAATTGACTAAAATTTCAAAAATTTCTTCTCTACTCTCATGATCAGATAGGGTAAATCAAAACTTCATTAAAAGAGGGAAAGGGTTTTAGGGTCTTTAAAAAATTTGGGAATTTCAGACCCAGGGTCTCATTTTTGCCCCCTGGGAGGGGAAACTTTACAAATTTTATATAGGGAAACCCCAATTTTAGACATTTTTTTTTTTCTTTTGGGAAATTCTTTAAAATTGATAAAATTTATCAGCGGGGGACGATTTGATGGTAGGACATTTTTGGCCCAGTTGACCCCCCCAGGGGGCTGGGAGGGCCAAAACGGGTCAATTATGAAATTTAAAAAATTTCTTTTTTAAAAACCAAAATAAGGTAAATAAAAACTCTTCAAGAGGGAAGGGTTTTAAGGTGCTGTTACCAAGGGAATTTTACCCCTGGGGTTCACATTTCCCCCTTTGGGGAGGGGTAAACTTTACTATTTTTGGGGAAATCAATTTTTTCCCCCGCAAACGCGTTTTTTCAAACCGTTAAATGCAGCCCCTTTAAAATTTCTGAAATAATCAGCTAGTTGGCCTTTTCTATTGGGGGCCCCCATTTTTTTTTTTTTTCTGTCCCAGGAAACTTAGTAAAAAAACCCGGGCTTTTAATCCATAACCGCCCCGCGCCCTTTAAAAATTTTTTCTGAAAAAATATACCGATTTTTTCCCATATGATGTCCCAAAAAATCCCCCAGTGATTTTTTTCATCCCTTTTTACAGGGGCCTGACCTTTCAATTGGGAAAAAATACGCGTATTTTCCCCGTTTGGAAAAAATTTTGCGTTGGTTTTAGATGCAAAAAAAAAAAAAAAAATAAGTAAATAACCCCTCCAAATTTTATTTATTTTTTAAACTTTCAACTTTCATCTGGCCAAAGGTTTTTAAAATATTTCTAAAGGGCCTTCTTGTTTTTGCCCCTTAACTTGTCCCCAAAGAGTCCAGGTCGGGGTCATTTTTTTTTTCCATTTTCTTAAAGGGAGACTGTTTGTCCCAAGTTTTAAAAAACCCCCTTTAATTTTAAAAAAGGCTTCAACTTGAAAGTGCCCCAAAAAAAAACAATTTCAGAATTTTTCCAGTACTTGCACATGTACCACAGTCACCTACTGTGATAAACCCAAAAGAAGACATTCTTTTTGGGCAGCATTAAATTTTCTCATCGCGCTCTTCTTTTTTTTTTTCCCCGATAAATTTAATATCAACTTTCGCGGGGGTTACAGTAAAATTTTTTTGCTACGGGTAAAACTTTCCCCGTCGGGAGGGTTTTATAAAACAGATTCAATGTTGGATGATGATTCTTTGGTTGACGGGTTTTTTGGGGTATATCGCCCCCGGAAAGACTTTTTGAAAAGTCACCACTTGAAAGGGCCCTTTTTACTATCTTTTTTTTGTCATCTTTTACAATACTTCGAGTTGTGCGACTTTTTTACATGATTTTAAAACTTTCAAGCGTTGTCATGCTTTTGGGGAACCGGTCAATTAAAAACCTCGACAAAAATTTTGGGGTGCGCTCTTTTTGAAAAATTGAGGAAAACACATCGTTAATTCAGACCAAACAAACCCCAAGATTGCGATATCAAACGCGCCAATAAAACGAGAACACCGGCTTTGAAGATTTTTGGAATACATTTTGATCAATTTTTTATCCCAATGATGTAAGGGATATTTTCTGAATAAAAAATTGAGCAAAATTGGGAAAATAAAACAATTTTCTCGGGGGGAAAGGGGCCAAATTTTTGGGCCCCCCAAATCCCCAAAAAAAACACGAAAACCACCAATGTTCCTTTTTCCTCTGTTTTATTTCTATAAAAAATCATGGGTACATTTTTTCCAACGCTTCAGTCCACACCCTATATCCCCATCTGGGATTTAACTTTTTCTCTGTCAAATCTAAACCAGATTAAATTAATATTTAGATCCAAAAAACCCCCTCTTTTGATATGGGGCCTTTTTTGGGAATCTTTCCGGTGGAATCCTATTTTTTCTCCTTTTTTAAAATAATTTTCCTTTTTGGAATCCTGTTTCCCTTTCTAATGGAATCTTTTTTTTTGGAATCCTAGATTCCCCTTCAAAAGGAATTTTCCTTTTTGGAATCCTGATTCTCCTTCAATGGAATGTTCCCTTCTTTACATTCTCCTTTTTTGTGATTTTTGTGTTATTTTTGTTGGTTTAAAGTCTGTTTTTGGTTTACAACCCTACCGCGACTCTAATTAAAATTAGTCCGGGGGGATTTAGGTTTAAAAACCTCACTCGCGACTCTAGGTTAAAAAATAGCCCGGGGGGGTGCGTTAGTGTTGTCAGTTGGTGTTCCCCTCCCCTTTTCCAACAGGGTTTGGGGCCCCGGTTTACGGCAGTTCCCTTTATTTTGGGCCTTCCCCTTAACTTTACTTTTAGTCGTCCCTCGCGGGGACCCAATATGCCCCCCTGGGGACTTGGATATTGTTTACAAACCAGTTTTTTTTCTTACCTATAGTTTATTTATCTAGCAAACAAATTTCACATTTAAATCATATAAAAGTTTACTGAAAAGGGGCCCCTTACTATTTCTATGAATAGAAATTACAAAGCCATTTTTAAGTTAAATTTACCTTAGAATACGATTTCTTTTTTAAGAACTTTCGTTAAGGGGGGGGGGGGGGGGGGGGGGGGGGGGGGGGGGGGGGGGGGGGGGGGGGGGGGGGGGTTTAATGCAAACCCTTTAGTTGTTTTGAATTCATTCTAAATTTGTTAACATTATAAATTTATCACTGGGATCTGCTTAAATTTTACTGTTGCCCACGACCAAAAAATTCAAAAATTTACTGCAATATTTCAAAAATCAGGGACCGTTTTGGCCCATGGGCCTCTTGTTTTGAAATTTCATTTTTAAGATTATTTTTCTTGTGAAAAATTTATAAAAAAGTTTTGAATTTTTATAGGAATTGTATTGTTTCCTTTAAAACAAAAGTTTAAAAAAAATTGAAATTTAAAGTATGTGATGTGGTAGAACTATTTTTTGAAATTAATTATAAAAGTAAAATTTTAAAGTTAAATTTTTTTTTTTAAAAGTTACAAACTTTAGTAAAAAGTTGAATTAAAACGTTTTTATGACCGGAAACCTGAGCTGAACCAATATCATCAAACTAAACATCTATTATCAAACCCAAAACCCAAAAAAAAAAAATTAATTAATATGCATTTTATTTTTTTAAAAGACATTGGTTTAATTGGGCTGTGATTTTTTGTATTTTTGGGGTTTTGATTTTTCTTAATGACAGTATTTTTATGACATGTAAATTTTTTAAAAAAAAATTTTTTTTAAATGTTTTTAAAATTTTTTTTTTGGCAATTGTATTTAATACTGTAAAAAATTTTAATTAAATAATTTAATTCCTAGTGATTTAAGGGGCAAATTTTTTTGTGACATTTGTGATTAATTTAATTTTTGGTTTTAAAGGTTTTTTAATTACTTTTTTAATTGCAAATTTTTTTAAAAAATTTTTTAATTTTTGGACGGATTTAAGGTTTAAAAAAAGGAATAAAATTTTTAAGGCATTGTATTTAAAAACATAAAATTTAAAAATGTTTAAACTAAATTTTTAAACATTTATTTTTAAAGTGAATTTATTTATTGTTATTTTAATTTAAATTGATTTTAATTAGGGGTTTAAATGGGGGATTTAATGAAAGTTAAATGAATAGAATTTTAAAAATATGTTTAGTAATATGTATTTTCAAAAATTTGCCCCCGTTTAAAATTTTTTCCTTTTCCCCAAAATAGGGCTTTTTTAAAAATTAAGGCCATTGGGTTTTAAGTTTGTCAAAAATACATGGGCCAAAAAAACCCCCCCGTACTTCCAATTTTTTCCCAAAAATGGGCCAATTTTTTTTTAAAATGATAAAAAATTTTAAATTTTTTTTTTAATTGTGATAAAGAAATAAATTTTAAATTAAACCTAAAATTATTCAATATTAAACGAAAAACGGAAAAAAAAAAGGGGCGCACAGGTTTTTAATTTTAAATTTTTAAAAAAAAAATTTTAAAAAAAGTAAAAAAATAAAAAATGTTTTAAAATTATCCCCAAAATTTTAAAAGGGGATACTTTTGTGTGGGCCCAAGGAAAAATAACGAAAAACGGTAGAGATTTAATTTAAAGTGAATAATATGCTTTGTTAAAAACCATGTTTATATTGAATATATACGAAAAATTGAAAAAGGGAATTTAACAAAATTAAAATTTACATAAAAAATGCAAAAAAAATGGGGAAATGGTAAAAACCCTTTTTCCCTTTTAATTTATCGGAAAAATTTAGAACGGTTTTCCGATTGTTAGGGAAAAAAAAATTTCAAAAAATTTGGGATAAAAGGGGCGTTTTTGGCAGGGAAAAACCCCCGGGGCAAAAAACCCCCATGTGGGGTTTTTTTTGGGGTTTTAAGGGAATTTTTTTTAAAAAATTTTTTCAAAATTTAAAAAAAAAATGAAATTTTTTAAAAAAAATTTTTAAGACATAAAATTTTTTTTTGACAATAATTTAAAAATGGGATTTTAAAAAAATAGTGTTTGGCCATTTGGGGGGTTTTTTTGTTTTTATACTTTTAAATTTCCCCCATTAAAAAATTTTGGGGTTTCCCCCTTTTTAAATAATTGGCAAGGTCAGTGTCCCCCTGGGCCCATGCCGTCCCCTTTTTTCCCTTAATAAACCCCCCAAAAGTTTTGTTTTACCGTTCGAAACCTAAAGCAAATTTAAAAAAATTTTTTTCCAAAAAAATTTAAAAATAGTATTTTTTTTAACCCAACCGCAACAGGAAAAACTCTTTTCAGGGAAAAAAGTACCCCCCAAAAAAGGGGGGAACAAAACAATGTATTCCCGGGTTTTTTAACTTCCGAAAACCCAAATTTAAAAAGAACCCCGTCCAAAAGGGATTGCGGCGGGTTTTTTTGGTATTTTTAAAAAAATTCCAAAGGGCCCCCCCAATTCGGGGATTTTTTGGGGGGGATAAATTTTATCCAAAAATTTTTAAAAAGGTTTTAGGATTTGAAAGGGGGGGGCGTAACCGTGGAAAAATTTAGGTATTTTGTGGTGAACAACCAGGAACGTGCACTTCTAAAAACCGAACACCTCTGAATACCGAACAAATTGTTATTGTACGGAATCGGTCCTTCTTTATTATGGTATTTAAAAACTTCCAAATACCGATCCCTCTGAATTCCGAACACCGGACCGATTTTGTCTCCGGTTCCTGATAAAGTATACCAAAAATTACTTCTGAAAACCGGCCTTACCTGAGCGATTATGACACGAGGTCAGGCTAGTCAACCGTGAAACAACAACTGTGACGGGTATTGTGTGAAGCCAAATTGTGTCTCGATCGGGACTTACGTTTACATGTAGGTGATTTGTACAGGTAATCCAATAAATACCCTGAGGGGCGTTATGATTGTAGTGTATAATCAACACGGTAATTAATACTAATTATGAAACAATGCCACACGTCATCGAAGCGCAGCAGATTCCATGTTAATCTTCGCAATACAAGTAGAGCTAGGAGCCTGAGTTTCGCATTCTAATCTAAATGAGGCCCAATAAGGGGTGTTCTTGCAGGGTCATAACTATACACACTGAAATGAT
This sequence comes from Pecten maximus, assembly GCF_902652985.1. Lineage (NCBI taxonomy): Eukaryota > Metazoa > Mollusca > Bivalvia > Pectinida > Pectinidae > Pecten > Pecten maximus. The sequence goes on from NW_022982135.1 coordinate 608,682, forward strand.
GCCAGTGTCCGATGTTTATGTTTTAAGACAATACCGATATCGGGAATACCACCGGTATCAAGTGATCAATTGTAATTCATATTGAAGCAAGACATCTTCACACACTTTCATATCATTCGATTTCCGTTTTTTGTAAAATCATTAAATATCCCGTATTAGGCCCCACCACATGGCGAAGCAACAGAATGCAGGTCGATCGTGAAGTGCAGTAAATGTATAAAACTATATAAAACAACAGTTAGTCATTTTAATTTCTTATATAATCTGTAATATATGCATTGATTTACTTTCATGATATTCATATTCTTCAGACAAACCAAATTATCTATGTGCGTATAGTAGGCCTAGTGTCGGTTTGTAATCGGGTACAATCTAACATCGTCCGACCAATTATATTTGGAACTCGACCGGTTATTTTGACCAACTTCTCCAAACCGAACCCTCTGTAAACCGAACAAATATCAATGTCCCATGCATGTTCGGTTTATAGAGGTTCCACTGTATCTTATGTCGTTATGTACTGTAAACCCAGCAATTAACACCAATTAACAACAGCTCCCATGCGCAGTGACACGTGTGTTCATATCAGATTAGGCCCACGCTCAGGTATGTTACGAATCATTTGTACATCTAATGCTAGGTATACTTTCTCGATTTGAAATTAATTTGATGGAAATGTATTTAGATATCATACGTACCGAAAGTGTGCGAAATTGCGTACCCTGCACTCTACCACCCGGTGTACGTGTACAAGCCAGGGAGCTTGGTGTAAACCATGGAGTTTAGTTTATTTTAACGTCCTATTGACAGCCAGCATCATTTAAGGACGTGCCAGGTTTCCAAGATGGAGAAAAGCCGTAGTACCGTGAAAAAAACCAGGGTTTGGAACTCACAACCCAGTTGTGGAGGCTTGGCCTAGGGCTATTGATACAGTGTCGGGACACCTATTTATGTTATAACCACTCTCGATCGGCCACCGCATCCCCATAGGCCAGGGATTAAGCCAGGCCAGTCAACATATTCTGAGGGGCGGGGGTACTGTTTGTCAATATTCTGAGGGGCGGTGATAATGTTTGTCGATATTCTGAGGGGTGGTGATAATGTTTGTCTGTATCCTGAGGGGAGGTGATAATGTTTTTGTCAGTATTCTGAGGGGCGGTGATAATGTTTGTGTATCCTGAGGGGCAGTGATAATGTTTGTGTATCCTGAGGGGTGGTGATAATGTTTGTCTGTATCCTGAGGGGCGGTGATAATATTTGTCTGTATCCTGAGGGATGGTGATAATGTTTGTCTGTATTCTGAGGGGCGGTGATAATGTTTGATATTCTGAGGGGTGGTGATAATGTTTGTCTGTATCCTGAGGGGAGGTGATAATGTTTGTCAGTATTCTGAGAGGTGGTGATAATGTTTGTCTGTATCCTGAGGGGTGGTGATAATGTTTGTGTATATCCTGAGGGGTGGTGATAATGTTTGTGTATCCCGAGGGGTGGTGATAATGTTTGTGTATCCTGAGGGGCAGTGAAAATGTTTGTGTGTATCCTGAGGGATGGTGATAATGTTTGTGTGTATCATGAGGGGCGGTGATAATGTTTGTGTGTATCCTGAGGGACGGTGATAATGTTTGTGTATCCTGAGGGGCGGTGATAATGTTTGTGTATCCTGAGGGGCGGTGATAATGTTTGTCAGTATTCTGAGAGGTGGTGATAATGTTTGTGTATCCTGAGGGGCAGTGATAATGTTTGTGTGTATCCTGAGGGGTGGTGATAATGTTTGTGTGTATCCTGAGGGGTGGTGATAATGTTTGTGTGTATCCTGAGGGGTGGTGATAATGTTTGTCTGTATCCTGAGGGGTGGTGATAATGTTTGTGTGTATCCTGAGGGGTGGTGATAATGTTTGTGTATCCTGAGGGGCGGTGATAATGTTTGTCTGTATCCTGAGGGGTGGTGATAATGTTTGTCTGTATCCTGAGGGGCGGTGATAATGTTTGTGTGTATCCTGAGGGACAGTGATAATGTTTGTGTATCCTGAGGGGTGGTGATAATGTTTATGTGTATCCTGAGGGGTGGTGATAATGTTTGTCTGTATCCTGAGGGGCAGTGATAATGTTTATCCATATTCTGAGGGGCGGTGATAATGTTTGTGTATCCTGAGGGACAGTGATAATGTTTGTGTATCCTGAGGGACGGTGATAATGTTTGTGTGTATCCTGAGGGGTGGTGATAATGTTTGTGTATCCTGAGGGGCAGTGATAATGTTTGTCTGTATCCTGAGGGGTGGTGATAATGTTTGTGTGTATCCTGAGGGACGGTGATAATGTTTGTGTATCCCGAGGGGTGGTGATAATGTTTGTGTATCCTGAGTGGCGGTGATAATGTTTGTGTATCCTGAGGGACGGTGATAATGTTTGTCTGTATCCTGAGGGGTGGTGATAATGTTTGTGTATCCTGAGGGGCGGTGATAATGTTTGTGTATATCCTGAGGGGCGGTGGTAATGTTTGTCTGTATCCTGAGGGGCGGTAATGCAGGTCAATATATACGTTTTATATCCAAAAGGCCGGTAAGCTTATATCATTGTGTGATGTATGTCGTTTGTCGTCTGTGCGTCGTCTGCCAATTTTTCTTACCGATAGCTACTAGTCATTATATACTGAATGGACTTTCAGCAAATTTGGTCAGAAGTATTTTGCATGAATGGTGATTCTGGCCCTCGTTGGGGCCGGAGGGGAGGGTCCTAATAGGGGAAATAGAGGTAAGTCCTTTAAATCACTATAAGTCATGAACGAAACAATGGCTTTTAACCAAAAAATTGTCCCATTGGTTTTCCTTTGATGAAGGGAAAATATTGCATAAATATAGTGACAACCCCAGGACCCTTGGCTGGAGAGGCAAGGCCAAATAGGGTAAAAGAAGTAAGTCCCTTAAACTGCTACAAGTCCTAAAGAATGAATTTGTACAGAATTGGTACAGAAGCTTCCTTTCGGGAGGGGAACAAATTTTAGTCAAGATGCATGTTAAGTTCACAAAAATGTATGTCAGGGTCAAGGTCATCAGTCAATGACAAATTTTGTATCTTTTTACTGATAAACATTTTGTATGACCTGATGAAGCAGTATTTAGTTATTTAGAGCTCAAGGTCATATATGTATCTGGGGTGAAGGTCAAGGTTAGGTTTTTGTAGCTTTTCACTGATGATCATTTTATAACATGTTGAAATGTTTCAAACAAAAAGTCAACTGACTAAAGGTCAAGGTCACTGTGAAGTGATCCACCTTGTAGTCTTGGTGTCGTTAATGTGTATGACTTGTCATTACAGGAGTCACCATGAAGACGCTCCACCTTGTCGCCGTGGTATTGGTCGCATATGGGGTACAAATGGTGCTGTCTGACTCTGAGAATGGTTCTTCGCTTGCAGACCTAACAAGCAATGGATGGGCTTTTATTGCTTGTACGGTGGCAGTTATATTAGTTGGATGGCTCTGGTGTCGCTTCACAGGTATCTACCGGTATTTCATGATGATCACTTGATGGCAGCCATAGTCCAATTCTAAAACTACCAAACATTGAATTCACACTGATATTTAAATATTAAGCCTTCAGGACCAGAGAACTTGATTTCCATCTTTTCAAATGTTCATAAAATCATGTAAATTACACAGACGTTATTCCTAAATTCATAAGTAAGCGCAAGTTAGTAGATATATAGCAAATGGAACAAAACAGGAAGCAACACAATTGATTTACGGGAAATAATACCATGATGACGGTTCTTCGTTAAAGTAGGGCCCCACGTCAGAGATAAGGATGCCATCCACACAGTTGCTGTCTGATTACTATTAAAGTTCAGTAATTATGGACCAATTCACATTTAATTTGATAAATATCCTCAGTTCAAATAAACACACACCGAGGTCAAAGATCAAGGTCAAAGATCAAGGTAATTAAGTTTTAATTATGGTCAAGGTCAAATGTTGCATCTTTTCACAAAGGAACATTAGTGATGTGATCACATTATGGAGCAAAGTTGATAGTAATTATATGAGTCAACTGACCAAAAGTTAAGGTCAGTGGGTCAAAGGTAAAGGTCAAAGGAATCATTTCACTGGTAAACATTATAAGCTAACCTGCTCAAAGGTCAGAGGTTTCAAACGTGTTAAAATCTTTAAGCAATGATTTCACAATGACATAGAGACAAAGTATGCAGGAATGAATTAGGGCTACAAAATGTATTTAAATGGATGAACCTTAACCTTGATATTTGAATAAAGTGGTTATCAAATTGGTATCTGCAATAATGAGCTAGACCAACTCAAAGTTACTTTAGAAGCAAATTTTGCATCTATTGATTAACATTTTGTTTTTGACATGACATGTTATGAATCAAACTGGTTGTATTGATAAAATGTGACAACTGCCACAAATTAAGATCACCGGGTCAAAAGTCAACGTCATAATGTCCAAAGGTTTAGGAAAAACCTTCGACAGCAACCCTGGTTTGTAGTTAAAGCACACAAGATTTAAATAAAACAGATACATCAAAGCTAACAAATGTTAGCAAACTGGTATATGGGGATGGCATTAAACAAAAGTCATATAGTAGGTATCATGTGTATTTTCTTCTTTGCATTGTTTTGGAAGTCTAAATGTTAAATGTCAAACTCAGTGATATGAGCAGATTACTTCTTTATGATTATGAGCGATATCTAGCTATGGGACGGGGCCCTTGCTGACCTATCTGTGTTCTTATATTGTCATGTTCCTTCGTAATATTGTTTAATCTTTAAAATTTCAGACGAGCCTAAATAAGAAATTATGTTTTATCTTTAAATTTTCAGACGAGCCTAAATAAGAAACTTTGTTTTATATTTAAATTTTCAGACGAGCCTAAATAAGAAATTATGTTTTATCATTAAATTTTCAGACGAGCCTAAATAAGAAATGATGTTTTATCTTTAAATTTTCAGACGAGCCTAAATAAGAAATGATGTTTTATCTTTAAATTTTCAGACGAGCCTACTGTTGAAATAGAAAATAAATACTACACTTTTGAAGTAGGACAACAAGCAGAATTGAGGTGTTCAGTGTTATGTGCTTTTCCATTCATCAAATCTGTTACCTGGGAACATACATCACCTGGTGGACGACCCATACAGCTTGATTTAGATCTGCCTGAGTATACAAGATCTAAACCAGATCACCTTATAATCAACAAAACAGTAAAATCTGACGAAGGGCAATATGTGTGTACTGTCTCCAGTTGGTACGGGAAACGACGGAGTACAACAACTAAACTGACTCTGGTAGAAGGTAACAGCTTACATACTTTTCCTGTGTACTGTGAGGTATCAAATGTGACCTACCCAGCTGGGTTTTAAGCCCACCATCTGATGATGGTTGTCTATTCAAATCGCCTTGTGTGCGTAGTCCGTGGTCTATCCATCCATCCGTTCGTAAACAATTCTTGTTATTGCTATCTCTGAGAAAGTACAGAAGGGATCTTTCTCAAATTTTATATGCAGGTTTCCCTTGGTCTGTGGTTGTGCATATTGTATTTTGGGACCTATCTGAAAACAACCTGGCCGACAGGCAGCCATCTTGAATTTTGACAATTGAAGTTTGTTATCTCTATTTCTCAAAGTACTGAAGGGATCTTTCTCATATTTCATATGTAGGTTCCCCTTGGTCCCTCGTATTGCATTTTGGAACCAATCTGAAAACAGACAGACAGTCATTATCGCTAAAGCTCAAATTTCATATTTAAGTTCCCCTTGTTTGAAAAGTACTGCAGGGATGTTTCTCAATTTAAACAGATTAGTAAGAGGAAGGGAAAAATAGTGAGAAGATCAATCTGATATGGAACCTACACAGATCATTCAATGGTGGGCGCCAAGATCCCTAAATAGGCCCACTGTGAGGTATCAAATGTGGTTTCACATATTACTTTTGAAATACCTTAATAAGGTCACCTGAAAAGAAGTCGCAAGTGATCTATTGCAATAGCCTTTTGTCTGGTATTGTCTTGCATCTAATGCAAATATTCTATATTTTCGACTTCTTCTCAGAACCAAGAGGCCCAGGGTCATAGAATTAAACTTGTAGTATGCGAGGATGAAAATTAAAAATGTTTCTTCATGTGAATGACCTTGACCTACTTTAATGATCACAAGGAAAATCATTAAATAACTTACAATTACCAAGAAGCTCAGTGTCATAACATTTGTTCAGTCCACAGAAATGGACACTGAGATTAAAAATCAAAGTCAAAGTGAAGGTCAAATTTTGTATCTTTTAACTGATGAACATTTTGTTATGACATTATGAGGCAAAGTTGGTAGTCAAAGTCAACTGACAAAAGGTTAAGGTCACTAAGTCAAAAGTGAAATGTCAATTTTTGTACCTTTTACATGAACATGTCGTTATGACATTATGTAGCCTGAGATCCAAGACGCCAAGGTTCATGATATTGGGCCAGTAGCATGTTGGGACGAAAGGCTACCAGGTTTGTTTAAATGAATGACATTGACATAATGGCAAGGTCAGTAGAGTTAAAGTGTGTTGTCTTCTCAAAGACCAGTTATATGCCAAGGGTTATGACATAGTCAGTTAAAATGTTGGGAGGAATGGCTACAGAGTTAATTCAAATGAACAAATCTTTCATGGTCACCAAGTTGAAAGACCCATGGGGATGGGCCTTTTTAGGTCATCTGACCCGAAGGGTCAGGATGACCTATAGTCATCATGCTTCGTCCGTCGTCGTGCGCCGTCTGCCGTCCGCCGTGCGCCGTGCGCCGTGCGTCGTGCGTAAACTTTTCACATTTCAAACTTCTTCTCAAGTTCCACAAGTGGGATTGAGCTGAAACTTGCCTGAAATGATCCTGAGATGGTCCTGACCAAGTGTTGTTATTTTTCGGGTAGGTCCGAAATCCAAGATGGCCGCCATAGCCGCCATTTTGAAAACACATTTTAAACTTCTTCTCATGTTCCACCAGTGCTATTGAGCTGAAACTTGCCTGAAATGATCCTGAGATGGTCCTGACCAAGTGTTGTTATTTTTCAGGTAGGTCCGAAATCCAAGATGGCCGCCATAGCCGCCATCTTGAAAAACACATTTTAAACTTCTTCTCCAGTTCCACCCGTGCTATTGGGCTGAAATTTGCCAGAAATGATCCTGATATGATGCCGACCAAGTGTTGTTATTTTTCGGGTTGGTCTGAAATCCAAGATGGCCGCCGTGGCCGCCATCTTGAAAAACACATTTTTAAACTTCTTCTCCAGTTCCACCGGTGCTATTAAACTGAAACTCGCCTGAAATGATCCTGAGATGGCCCTGACCAAGTGTTGTTATTTATCGGGTCGGTCCGAAATCCAAGATGGCCGCAATAGCCGCCATTTTGAAAACACATTTTAGAACTTTCAAAAACGACCAAGTGTTGTTATTTTTCGGGTTGGTCTGAAATCCAAGATGGCCGCCGTGGCCGCCATCTTGAAAAACACATTTTTAACTTCTTCTCCAGTTCCACCGGTGCTATTAAACTGAAACTCGCCTGAAATGATCCTGAGATGGCCCTGACCAAGTGTTGTTATTTATCGGGTCGGTCCGAAATCCAAGATGGCCGCAATAGCCGCCATTTTGAAAACACATTTTAAACTTCTTCTCATGTTCCACCAGTGCTATTGAGCTGAAACTTGCCTGAAATGATCCTGAGATGGTCCTGACAAAGTGTTGTTATTTTTCGGGTCAGCCAGAAATCCAAGATGGCCGCCATAGCCGCCATCTTGAAAAACACATTTTAAACTTTTTCTCCAGTTCCACCAGTGCTATTAAGCTGAAACTTGCCTGAAATGATCCTGATATGATGCCGACCAAGTGTTGTTATTTTTTGGGTTGGTCTGAAATCCAAGATGGCCGCCATAGCCGCCATCTTGAAAAACACATTTTAAACTTCTTCTCCAGTTCCACCAGTGCTATTGGGCTGAAACTTGCCTGAAATGATCCTGATATGATCCTGACAAAGTGTTGTTATTTTTCGGGTCAGTCCGAAATCCAAGATGGCCGCCATAACCGCCATCTTGAAAAACACATTTAAAACTTCTTCTCCAGTTCCACCAGCGCTATTGGGCTGAAACTTGCCTGAAATGATCCTGATATGATGCCGACCAAGTGCTGTTATTTTTCGGGTTGGTCTGAAATACAAGATGGCCGCCATGGCCGCCATCTTGAAAAACACATTTTAAACTTCTTCTCCAGTTCCATTGGTGCCATTGAGCTGGAAATGGGTGAGGATGTCAAGGAAGGCGAGCCAACATAGTGTTGTTATTTTTTCGGCCTCGTAAAAACTTTGAAATGGCAGCAATGGGGGCCATTTTGTAACATGATTGCGCAATCATGGTTTTCCTGAACAACACCTATTTCAAACTTCTTCTCAAATTCCACCAGTGGGATTCAGCTGTAACTTACCAGAAATGATCCTGAGATGGTCCTGGCTGAGAGTTGTTATTTATCGGGTCGGCCAGAAATCCAAGATGGCCACCATGGCAACCATCTTGAAAAAACATTTTAAACTTCTTCTCCAGTTCCACTGGTGCCATTGAGTTGGAAATTGGTGAGGATTTTAAGGAAGGAGTGCCAACAAAGTGTTAATTTTTTTCCGCCTTGTAAAATCATTGACTTGGCAGCCATGGTGGCCATTTGTAACATGATTGTGCAATCATGGTTTTCCTGAACAATGCCTATTTTAAACTTCTTCTCAAATTCCCCCAATGGAATTCAGCTGTAACTGTAACCTGAAATGATCCTGAGATGGTCCTTACCAAGTGTTTTTATTTATTGGGTCGGTCAGAAATCCAAGATGGCCACCATGGCAAACGGCGCCACTATAAACTTGCTACAGAGAATACATACTACAATTATATAAGGTTTTTAATTTAGAGTCAGATGACCGTTAAGGCCCCTGGGCCTCTTGTTTCATAATACTGCATTCATCCTATTTGGTATAAATAAAAACATGTTAAGTTGTGATTAAGACTATTAGTAGTATTACGGTCTATCAAAGTTTGACTGGAGTATAATGGTATGGCATTGTCAGTCCATCAATCCATCCATCATAAAGTTTTTTTCTGGAGATCTCTTCCTTAATTTTTCAACCAATCTCTTTGGACATTTTATAATCATGAAATGTAGTTGTGTTTATGTAGTTCTGTTTCGCTGAATTTGATTTGCAGAAGCTGGACCTCTTTGTTTAAGTGTTTGATATTTGTCCAGAGATCTCCAGCTTTTTTACTTACTGAGCCTGTTGTTTAACTGAGCTATCTTGACAGCAGGGGCCAGATTTAATACTACGTAATATAGGGTAACAATATTTGACAGCTGTTGTTCAACCTTATAGGATTTTAGATCAAAAGGAAGTTATAAAAGTTGCTTGAACAGAAAAAAATCATAAAAACGTTCCTATAAAAATCTATGAGGTGTAATACATCTTCTGGTTCCTGTATTTAACAAATCACCAGCAGTTGACCCTTAATGGTTATTTTTATCATCCCAGCTTCCTTGATCTGAAATTGTAATTCAATATTTTATATCTGTTTCCAGGATCAACATCCTCATGTGTGTACAAACCTTCTATGGCTGCCACGTATCCTACCACCAAAAAGACCACCAACTTCGCCAGAATCTGTAGATTGGTGGTTGATGTTTTTCCTGACATATTCAGGCAGTTACTTGTCGCTCGACTGCCAGCATCTGGACTGACCACTGCTCTTCGTACCAACAGGAAAGTGATTTTCCCTCTGCTGAATTTTCAGCAGAAAAGAATACTTTACCCACAAGTTGGAGTGTTCCGAGGTTCTGAGAAGGATTTGGATGTATCTCTCCTCTACATCCTTCTAAGGAATCTAGTGAACATCCCACCTCATAAAAATGGGTGGGGAAGAGATCCAGATATTGCAGATCGTTCGCTGTCGGCCAACATCGACCGCCTCCGTAGTCAGAGAAATGAGGCTTACGGACATGCGAAGTCTGCCTCTATCTCTGATACAGATTTTCAGACTAGGTGGGCCGACATCCGACAAAGTATCGAAGATCTGCAGAGTGGTGGTCATATCACAGGGACATTCGTAGTAGCTGTGGATAAGATAGGCACCATGAGGATGGACCCCAGTACAGAGAGGAATTTTATAGCTCTGGTAAAGGAGATGGAAGGTAAGCTGTTGAGTGTAACACTGATCAAACTTTTAACTTGAACTTGTTCAAGTTGCCCATGGCCTGTGATCTGTGTTGTAATCATTATTATACTTCGGTAGTCTTCTAATCTGTTTTGTTGTTGTCAACCACCATTGTTGAAGCTTTAGAAGTTAGAGTTTGGGTTAGGGAAGGATATTTCTCCAGCTTTATATGTATTCAGGGCCCATAGCTTCAATTTTGAGGTTAAAAAATGGAAAAATACAATGTCCAACTGGCGACTATGCTTGATTTAAGTAATTGAAGTTTGTTATCAATATTACATAGATCTTTGACAGGTGTGTATGGATCTTTGTTATCACTAGACAGGTGTGTATGGATCTTTGTTATCACTACACATTTGACAGGTGTGTATGGATCTTTGTTATCACTATACCTTTGACAGGTGTGTATGGATCTTTGTTATCACTAGACAGGTGTGTATGGATCTTTGTTATCGCTATACCTTTGACAGGTGTGTATGGATCTTTGTTATCACCATACCTTTGACAGGTGTGTATGGATCTTTGTTATCACTATACCTTTGACAGGTGTGTATGGATCTTTATCACTATACCTTTGACAGGTGTGTATGGATCTTTGTTATCACTATACCTTTGACAGGTGTGTATAGATCATTGTTATCACTATACCTTTGACAGGTGTGTATATAGATCTTTGTTATCACTATACCTTTGACAGGTGTGTATAGATCATTGTTATCACTTTATATATAAGATATTGTTTGTCTTTTTAGGGGAAATCTGTGATGTAAAACAGAGACAAGACGAGATGACAACTGACATGGACAACCTAAAAGGTATGTAACATGTCCCACTGACTATAATATACTCAGCCGCCTGTCAAAGTTTGACTTGGAATGAATTTCATACAAATTTACTATTTGTATGGAGATACATGTGCCATATAGAGTAATCACTTGCTGTCTGTCTGTCCACATTTATTTGTTATTGACTGATAACTGGTATTCATTGTCTCATTCACATGAAAATTTGGTCCAGATGTTCAACTCGCAAAAATGCACACATTCAGGCTCAAGGTTAATGTTCAAGGTTAATGGGTCAAGGTCAATTCGTGCGTTTTTTCATTGATAAACATTTTGTTGTGACACTATGAAGCAATATTGATAAGAATTCAACTCGAAGTCAGCTGACCAAAGGTCAAGGTCAATGATCTAGGTCAGATTATGAAGCTAACATTACAAAGCACAGTTGGTCGTACCAGAACAAGGAGTTAACTGACAAAAGGTAAAAGTCACAGGGTTGTCCGATGTCAAACATCCATCCAGCCTGTAGCAATTGTCATTGCTGTTCTCAGAAAAATCTTCATGGATTTTTCTCAAATTTCGCTCTTAGGTTCCCCTTGGTCCCTAGTTACACAAATGCATGTTCTATTTTGAGACTGATCTGAAAACAAGATAGCTGATAGAAAGCTATAGGTAGTCATTTTCAATTTTGACAGTTGAAGTCTGTTATCTCTATAGCTATTTCTCACAAAATTCTTTATTGATCTTTCTTAAATTTCACTTTCTATTTCCCTTTGGTCCCTAGTTGTGCATGTTCCATTTAAGGACAGATATGAAAATAAGGTGGATGACAGGTCGCCATCTTTAACTTTGACAATTTGAATTGTTTTTCGCTATTGCTCAGAAAGGTTCTCTGAAATTTCTCCTCATTGTACCACCAAAATCTTGCTGGATGGAAGATAGTGCTATATTGAGGTTTTACTGTACAGTTATAGATATTATATGAAATTGATTTTATTTAACATTTTGACAGGCACTGTTGATGCTGTGAGTGGTGATGTTGATGCTGTGAAGAAAGATGTCAGTGACATGAAACAAACATCAGCCAAAAATGCAGGTATAACAGACAATTATGTTGGTGTGTTGGTAAATATGACTTGGGACGAACTTCAAAAATCTTCTTTTGAATTTCTTCTGAAGTTGAACCCATGATATTTTGTCATTAGGTAGTTTAAGGTTAAAATGCCATCAAATGTTTATGGGTCTTCTATTACTTCAAA
>NW_022982135.1:621442-640310 GCF_902652985.1 Pecten maximus
ATACTCTCTAAGGGACTGAAAGACCCTATGGATTATTTTTACAACCTAATTGTAAAGAAAATAAGTCCCTTAGGGTGGGGAAAGACCCTTGGGCCTCTTAGACTCCGCCCCTCAGGCCCCTGGGTGATCAGAGTAAAATTTATACAAACTCTAGATCTGTTCCCCTCCCCCCAAGGATGTTCCTGTCCAAATATGGTTCTAATTCATTCATAACTTTATGACTTGTAGCGATTTAAAGACTTAATCTCTATTTCCCCTATTTGGCCCCACCCCTCAGGCCCCTTGGGGTTCAGAGTAAAAATTTATACAAACTTGTTCCTGACCAAATTTGGTTCAAATTCATCCATAACTTTATGACTAGTAGCGATTTAAATGATGAACCCTATTTCCTCTATTTGGCCCCGCCCCTCAGGCCCCTGGGGGTTCAGAGTAAAAATGTATAGAAACTCTGTTCCCCTTCTCCCGAGGATGTTCCTGACCAAATTTGGTTCTAATTCATTCATAACTTTATGACGAGTAGCGATTTAAAGGATTAACCCTATTTCCCCTATTGGGCCCCACACTTAAGGCCCCTTGGGGCCAGACCAACTGTTTATACAAAATTGGTTTCCCTTCACCCAAGGATGTTTCAGACCAAATATGGATCAAATCCCTTTATTCCTATGGAAGAAGAAGGATTTCAAAGAATTTGCTATATTTCCCCTATTGGGCCCCACCCCTAAGGCCCCTGGGAGGCCGACCCACCGTTTATACAAAATTGGTTCCCCTTCACCCAAGGATGCTTCAGACCAAACATGGATCAAATCCCTTTATTCCTGCAGAAGAAGAAGGATTTTAAAGAATATGCTATATTCCCTTATTGGGCCCCACCCCCCAGGCCCCTGGGGGGCCTGACCCACCGTTTATACAAAATTGGTTCCCCTTCACCCAAGGATGTTTCAGACCAAATAAGGATCAAATCCCTTTATTCCTACAGAAGAAGAAGGATTTCAAAGAATTTGCTATATTTCCCCTATTGGGCCCCGCCCCTCAGGCCCCTGGGAGGCCAGACCCACCGTTTATACAAAATTGGTTCCCCTTCACCCAAGGATGCTTCAGACCAAACATGGATCAAATCCCTTTATTCCTGCAGAAGAAGAAGGATTTTAAAGAATATGCTATATTCCCCTATTGGGCCCCACCCCCAAGCCCCTGGGGGGCCAGACCCACCGTTTATACAAAATTGGTTCCCCTTCACCCAAGGATGCTTCAGACCAAATATGAATCAAATCCCTTCATTTCTACAGAAGAAGAAGGATTTTAAAGAATTTGCTATATTTCCCCTATTGGGCCCCGCTCCTAAGGCCCCTGGGGGGCCAGACCCACCGTTTTTACAAAATTGGTTCCCCTTCACCCAAGGATGCTTCAGATCAAATATGAATCAAATCCCTTCATTTCTACAGAAGAAGAAAGATTTTAAAGAATTTGCTATATTTCCCCTATTGGGCCCCGCCCCTCAGGCCCCTGGGAGGCCAGACCCACCGTTTATACAAAATTGGTTCCCCTTCACCCAAGGATGCTTCAGACCAAACATGGATCAAATCCCTTTATTCCTGCAGAAGAAGAAGGATTTTAAAGAATATGCTATATTCCCCTATTGGGCCCCACCCCCAAGCCCCTGGGGGGCCAGACCCACCGTTTATACAAAATTGGTTCCCCTTCACCCAAGGATGCTTCAAACCAAATATGAATAAAATCCCTTCATTTCTACAGAGGAAGAAGGATTTTAAAGAATTTGCTATATTTCCCCTATCGGGCCCCACCCCTAAGGCCCCTGGGGGACCAGACCCACTGTTTATACAAAATTGGTTCCCCTTCATCCAAGGATGCTTCAGACCAAATATGAATCAAATCCCTTCATTTCTACAGAAGAAGAAGGATTTTAAAGAATTTGCTATATTTCCCCTATTGGGCCCCGCCCCTAAGGCCCCTGGGGGGGCCAGACCCACCGTTTATACAAAATTGGTTCCCCTTCACCCATGGATGCTTCAGACCAAATATGAATCAAATCCCTTCATTTCTACAGAAGAAGAAGGATTTTAAAGAATTTGCTATATTTCCCCTATTGGGCCCCGCCCCTAAGGCCCCTGGGGGGCCAGACCCACCGTTTATACAAAATTGGTTCCCCTTCACCCAAGGATGCTTCAGACCAAATATGAATCAAATCCCTTCATTTCTACAGAAGAAGAAGGATTTTAAAGAATTTGCTATATTTCCCCTATTGGGCCCCGCCCCTAAGGCCCCTGGGGGGCCAGACCCACCGTTTATACAAAATTGGTTCCCCTTCACCCAAGGATGCTTCAGACCAAATTTGGTCAAAATCCACTGAGTAGTTTAGGACTAGTAGCGATTTAAAGGAAAAGTTGACGGACGGACGACGGACGCTGCGCCATGCCATAAGCTCACTGGCCCTTCGGGCCAGGTGAGCTAATAAGAACACAGATAGGTCAGTAAGGGCCTCGTCCCATAGCTAGATATCGCTCATAATCATAAAGAAGTAATCTGCTCATATCACTGAGTTTGACATTTAACATTTAGACTTCCAAAACAATGCAAAGAAGAAAATACACATGATACCTACTATATGACTTTTGTTTCATTCCATCCCCATATACCAGTTTGCTAACATTTGTTAGCTTTGATGTATCTGTTTTATTTAAATCTTGTGTGCTTTAACTACAAACCAGGGTTGCTGTCGAAGGTTTTTCCTAAACCTTTGGACATTATGACGTTGACTTTTGACCCGGTGATCTTAATTTGTGGCAGTTGTCACATTTTATCAATACAACCAGTTTGATTCATAACATGTCATGTCAAAAACAAAATGTTAATCAATAGATGCAAAATTTGCTTCTAAAGTAACTTTGAGTTCGTCTAGCTCATTATTGTAGATACCAATTTGATAACCACTTTATTCAAATATCAAGGTTAAGGTTCATCCATTTAAATACATTTTGTAGCCCTAATTCATTCCTGCATACTTTGTCTCTATGTCATTGTGAAATCATTGCTTTAAAGATTTTAACACGTTTGAAACCTCTGACCTTTGAGCAGGTTAGCTTATAATGTTTACCAGTGAAATGATTCCTTTGACCTTTACCTTTGACCCACTGACCTTAACTTTTGGTCAGTTGACTCATATAATTACTATCAACTTTGCTCCATAATGTGATCACATCACTAATGTTCCTTTGTGAAAAGATGCAACATTTGACCTTGACCATAATTAAAACTTAATTACCTTGATCTTTGACCTTGATCTTTGACCTCGGTGTGTGTTTATTTGAACTGAGAATATTTATCAAATTAAATGTGAATTGGTCCATAATTACTGAACTTTAATAGTAATCAGACAGCAACTGTGTGGATGGCGTCCTTATCTCTGACGTGGGGCCCTACTTTAACGAAGAACCGTCATCATGGTATTATTTCCCGTAAAACAATTGTGTTGCTTCCTGTTTTGTTCCATTTGCTATATATCTACTAACTTGCGCTTACTTATGAATTTAGGAATAACGTCTGTGTAATTTACATGATTTTATGAACATTTGAAAAGATGGAAATCAAGTTCTCTGGTCCTGAAGGCTTAATATTTAAATATCAGTGTGAATTCAATGTTTGGTAGTTTTAGAATTGGACTATGGCTGCCATCAAGTGATCATCATGAAATACCGGTAGATACCTGTGAAGCGATACCAGAGCCATCCAAATAATATAACTGCCACCGTACAAGCAATAAAAGCCCATCCATTGCTTGTTAGGTCTGGAAACGAAGATCCATTCTCAGAGTCGGACAGCACCATTTGTACTCCATATGCGACCAATACCACGGCGACAAGGTGGAGCGTCTTCATGGTGACTCCTGTAATGATAAACAAAGTCATACACATTAACAACACCAAGACTACAAGGTGGATCACTTCACAGTGACCTTGACCTTTAGTCAGTTGACTTTTTGTTTGAAACATTTCAACGTGTTATAAAATGTTCATCAGTGAAAAGCTACAAAAACCTAACCTTGACCTTCACCCCAGATACATATATGACCTTGAGCTCTAAATAACTAAATACTGCTTCATCAGGTCATACAAAATGTTTATCAGTAAAAAGATACAAAATTTGTCATTGACTGATGACCTTGACCCTGACATACATTTTTGTGAACTTAATATGCATCTTGACTAAAATTTGTTCCCCTCCCGAAAGGAAGCTTCTGTACCAATTCTGTACAAATTCATTCTTTAAGACTTGTAGCAGTTTAAGGGACTTACTTCTTTTACCCTATTTGGCCTTGCCTCTCCAGCCAAGGGTCCTGGGGTTGTCACTATATTTATGCAATATTTTCCCTTCATCAAAGGAAAACCAATGTGACAATTTTTTGGTTAAAAGCCATTGTTTCGTTCATGACTTATAGTGATTTAAAGGACTTACCTCTATTTCCCCTATTAGGACCCTCCCCTCCGGCCCCAACGAGAGCCAGAATCACCATTCATGCAAAATACTTCTGACCAAATTTGCTGAAAGTCCATTCAGTATATAATGACTATAGTAGCTATCGGTAAGAAAAATTGGCAGACAACGCACAGACGACAAACGACATACATCACACAATGATATAAGCTTACCGGCCTTTCGGATATAAAACTTATATATTGACCTGCATTACCGCCCCTCATGATACAGACAAACATTATCACCGTCCCTCAGGATACAGACAAACATTATCACCGCCCCTCAGGATACAGACAAACATTATCACTGCCCCTCAGGATACACAAACATTATCACCACCCCTCAGGATACAGACAAACATTATCACCACCCCTCGGGATACACAAACATTATCACCATCCCTCAGGATACAGACAAACAATATCACCACCCCTCAGGATACACACAAACATTATCACCACCCCTCAGGATACACAAACATTATCACCACCCCTCAGGATATAGTCAAACATAATTACCACCCCTCAGGATACACAAACATTATCACCGCCCCTCAGGATACAGACAAACATTATCACCACCCCTCAGGATACAGACAAATATTGTCACCGCCCCTCAGGATATAGACAAACATTATCACCGCCCCTCAGGATATACACAAACATTATCACCACCCCTCAGGATACAGACAAACATTATCACCACCCCTCAGGATATACACAAACATTATCACCACCCCTCAGGAAACAGACAAACATTATCACCGCCCCTCAGGATACACAAACATTATCACCGCCCCTCACCATACACAAACATTATCACTACCCCTCAGGATACACAAACATTATCACCACCCCTCAGGATACACACAAACATTATCACCGCCCCTCAGAATACAGACAAACATTATCACTGCCCCCCCCCCCTCCCCCCAGGATACAGACAAACAATATCAGTATCACTGCCCCTCAGAATACAGACAAACATTATCACCACCCCTCAGGATATACACAAACATTATCACCACCCCTCAGAATACACACAAACATTATCACTCCCCCCCCCCCCCCCCCCCCCCCAGAATACAGACAAACATTATCAGTATCACTGCCCCTCAGAATACACACAAACATTATCACCACCCCTCAGGATATACACAAACATTATCACCACCCCTCAGAATACACACAAACATTATCACCACCCCTCACTCAGAATACACACAAACATTATCACTCCCCCCCCCCCCCCCCCCCCAGAATACAGACAAACATTATCAGTATCACTGCCCCTCAGAATACACACAAACATTATCACCACCCCTCAGGATACACAAACATTATCACCACCCCTCAGGATATAGTCAAACATAATTACCACCCCTCAGGATACACAAACATTATCACCGCCCCTCAGGATACAGACAAACATTATCACCACCCCTCAGGATACAGACAAACATTGTCACTGCCCCTCAGGATATAGACAAACATTATCACCGCCCCTCAGGATATAGACAAACATTATCACCACCCCTCAGGATACAGACAAACATTATCACCGCCCCTCACCATACACAAACATTATCACTGCCCCTCAGAATACACACAAACATTATCACCGTCCCTCAGGATACACAAACATTATCACCGCCCCTCACCATACACAAACATTATCACTACCCCTCAGGATACACAAACATTATCACCACCCCTCAGGATACACACAAACATTATCACTGCCCCTCAGAATACAGACAAACATTATCACTGCCCCCCCCCCCCCCCCCCCCAGGATACAGACAAACAATATCAGTATCACTGCCCCTCAGAATACAGACAAACATTATCACCACCCCTCAGGATACACACAAACATTATCACCACCCCTCAGAATACACACAAACATTATCACCACCCCTCACTCAGAATACACACAAACATTATCACTCCCCCCCCCCCCCCCCCCCCCAGGATACAGACAAACATTATCAGTATCACTGCCCCTCAGGATATACACAAACATTGTCATCGCCCCTCAGGATACAGACAAACATTATCACCACCCCTCAGGATACACAAACATTATCACCACCCCTCAGGATACAGACAAACATTATCACCGCCCCTCAGGATACAAACAAACATTATCACCGTCCCTCAGGATATACACAAACATTATCACCACCCCTCAGGATACAGACAAACATTATCACCACCCCTCAGGATATACACAAACATTATCACCACCCCTCAGGATACAGACAAACATTATCACCGCCCCTCAGGATACACAAACATTATCACCGCCCCTCACCATACACAAACATTATCACTACCCCTCAGGATACACAAACATTATCACCGCCCCTCAGGATACAGACAAACATTATCACCATCCCTCAGAATACACAAACATTATCACCACCCCTCAGAATACACAAACATTATCACCACCCCTCAGGATACAGACAAACATTATCACCACCCCTCAGGATACACAAACATTATCACTACCCCTCAGGATACACAAACATTATCACCACCCCTCAGGATATACACAAACATTATCACCACCCCTCAGGATACAGACAAACATTATCACCACCCCTCAGGATACAAACAAACATTATCACCGCCCCTCAGGATATACACAAACATTATCACCACCCCTCAGGATATACACAAACATTATCACCGCCCCCCAGGATACAGACAAACAATATCAGTATCACTGCCCCTCAGAATACAGACAAACATTATCACCACCCCTCAGGATATACACAAACATTATCACCACCACTCAGAATACACACAAACATTATCACCACCCCTCACTCAGAATACACACAAACATTATCACTCCCCCCCCCCCCCCCCCCCCCCCCCCCCCCAGGATACAGACAAACATTATCAGTATCACTGCCCCTCAGAATACACACAAACATTATCACCACCCCTCAGGATACAGACAAACATTATCACCACCCCTCAGGATATACACAAACATTATCACCACCCCTCAGGATACAGGCAAAACATTATCACCACCCCTCAGGATATACACAAACATTATCACCACCCCTCAGGATACAGACAAACATTATCACCGCCCCTCAGGATACACAAACATTATCACCACCCCTCACCATACACAAACATTATCACCACCCCTCAGGATATACACAAACATTATCACCACCACTCAGAATAAACACAAACATTATCACCGCCCCTCAGGATACAGACAAACATTATCACCACCCCTCAGGATACAGACAAACATTGTCACCGCCCCTCAGGATATAGACAAACATTATCACCGCCCCTCAGGATATAGACAAACATTATCACCACCCCTCAGGATACAGACAAACATTATCACCGCCCCTCACCATACACAAACATTATCACTGCCCCTCAGAATACACACAAACATTATCACCGTCCCTCAGGATACACAAACATTATCACCGCCCCTCACCATACACAAACATTATCACTACCCCTCAGGATACACAAACATTATCACCACCCCTCAGGATACACACAAACATTATCACCGCCCCTCAGGATACACACAAACATTATCACCACCCCTCAGGATACAGACAAACATTATCACTGCCCCTCAGAATATTGACAAACATTATCACCGCCCCTCAGAATACAGACAAACATTATCACCACCCTTCAGGATACACAAATATTATCACCACCCCTCAGGATACATACAAACATTATCACCAACCCTCAGGTTACAGACAAACATTATCACCGCCCCTCAGAATACAGACAAACATTATCACCGCCCCTCAGGATACACAAACATTATCACCACCCCTCAGGATACATACAAACATTATCACCAACCCTCAGGATACAGACAAACATTATCACCGCCCCTCAGAATACAGACAAACATTATCACCACCCTCAGGATATACACAAACATTATCACTGCCCCTCAGGATACACAAACATTATCACTGCCCCTCAGAATATTGACAAACATTATCACCGCCCCGCAGGATACGCAAACATTATCACTGCCCCTCAGGATACATATAAACATTATCACCGCCCCTCAGAATACAGACGAACATTATCACTGCCCCCCCCCCCCCAGGATAAAGACAAACATTATCAGTATCACTGCCCCTCAGAATACAGACAAACATTATCACCACCCCTCAGGATACACACAAACATTATCACCACCCCTCAGGATACATACAAACATTATCACTGCCCCTGAGGATACACAAACATTATCACTGCCCCTCAGAATATTGACAAACATTATCACCACCCCTCAGGATACATACAAACATTATCACCACCCCTCAGGATACATATAAACATTATCACCGCCCCTCAGAATACAGACGAACATTATCACTGCCCCCCCCCCCCCCCCCCCCCCCCCGCAGGATAAAGACAAACATTATCAGTATCACTGCCCCTCAGAATACAGACAAACATTATCACCACCCCTCAGGATACACACAAACATTATCACCACCCCTCAGGATACATACAAAAATTATCACTGCCCCTGAGGATACACAAACATTATCACTGCCCCTCAGAATACTGACAAACATTATCACCACCCCTCAGGATACAGACAAACATTATCACCACCCCTCAGAATACAGACAAACATTATCACCATCCTTCAGGATATACACAAACATTATCACTGCCCCTCAGGATACACAAACATTATCACTGCCCCTCAGAATATTGACAAACATTATCACCGCCCCGCAGGATACGCAAACATCATCACTGCCCCTCAGGATATGCAAACATTATCACCGCCCCTCAGGATACAGACAAACATTATCACCACCCATCAGGATACAGACAAACATTATCACTGCCCCTCAGAATATTGACAAACATTATCACCGCCCCTCAGAATACAGACAAACATTATCACCACCCTTCAGGATACACAAATATTATCACCACCCCTCAGGATACATACAAACATTATCACCAACCCTCAGGTTACAGACAAACATTATCACCGCCCCTCAGAATACAGACAAACATTATCACAGCCCCTCAGGATACACAAACATTATCACCACCCCTCAGGATACATACAAACATTATCACCAACCCTCAGGATACAGACAAACATTATCACCGCCCCTCAGAATACAGACAAACATTATCACCACCCTCAGGATATACACAAACATTATCACTGCCCCTCAGGATACACAAACATTATCACTGCCCCTCAGAATATTGACAAACATTATCACCGCCCCGCAGGATACGCAAACATTATCACTGCCCCTCAGGATACGCAAACATTATCACTGCCCCTCAGGATACAGACAAACATTATCAACCTCCTTCAGAATACAAACATTATCACCGCCCCTCAGATACCTAAACACTTATCTAAATCAAAGTACTGAAAGTACTGTAGGAGGCGTTAGTCAGATGTAAAAGGAGATATTTGAAATAAAGCAAGAATACAAATTAAACTGATATCAACATGACTAAACATTTCCACTTAAGTGTGTCAAACCAACCGGACATGGTTTTCACAGTCCTGATGAATGTAATGGTTTAGACTGTTCCGATATACATAATGGTTTTAACCATCTTAAAGTTTCAAACCTACTTCTAAAAGTAGTTAAGCATTTATTATTTCAATCAAACCTTTACTTAAGAAGTCAAACATTTTAAATGCCCCTTTCAAATTTTAAAAATTAAACCCCCCAAACCCCCCATTAAACCCCCCGGAAAACCCAAAATTTTTTTATATTTAAGGTGGGCCCAAAATTTTTTCCCCCCCTTTAGGGTTTAAACAAACTTTTTTAACCTTTTAAGAAAACAAACATTATACCCCTTCGATAAAATTTATCAAACAAAGTATTGAAAACTTCGGGGGGTTTGTCTGAAAATTTTTTTGTTAAAGGGGAAAAGTCTTTTAAATATTTGTAAAAATTTTTAAATTTTCCCCCCTTTCTTTTTATTTAGCCTAATAAATTAAATTTGGGCTTTTAAAAAAAGGTTTTAAACCCCTTTTTTCAAAAAACCTCATTTTTAAAAAATTATTTTTAAAAACCCCTTAAAAGAATAAAATTTTTTTAAAATTTTTTAAATAAACCATCGGGGTTAAAAAGAAACGGTATTTTTAAAAAAACCTTTTTAAATTTAAATCCCCCAAGAAGTAAAATTTTTTTAGTTTTTTAAAATACAAAAAAATTTTTAAAAGGGCTTTTTAAAAATGCCAAAATATGAAGGAAATTTCAAAATTTAAAACCTTTCAAATATGTAAAAAAACCCCCGGGGGGAAGCCGGGGCCTTTTTTTTTTTAAAATGGAATTGTTTTAATTTTTTGGGAAAAAAATTGGTTTTAATAAAAACCTTTCCCTTTTTCCCCTGAAAAAAAAATTTGTTTGCCCCAAAAATTTATTACACTTTTTTTCTTAAAAAAATTTTTTAAAAAATTTTAAAAATTGGGGGGAAAATCAATTTTTTTTAAATAGTTTAATTTTAACTAAATTGGGGTTTTTGGTGTTTGTTTTTTTTAAAATTTTCCCCCCAAAAGTTATTTAATTTTCCATGCAAAGGGGGACTTTTAAAAAACCCCACTTTTAACATGGTTTTTGGGGTTTTTTTTGAAAATTTTAAATGTTGGGGTTAACCCCCCGGGGGGGGAAAAAAAATGGGCCAAAATGGGTTGGCCCCAATTTTTAAAGAAAAAAATACCCCTTGAAACCCAAAAAATAAAAGGGTTTTAAAATTGACTGGAAAAAGCAAAAAAAAAATTTTTTGGGAGGGTTTCAAATTTAAAAAGTGGGGTTAACCCCTCTGGGGGGCCTCTTTGGTTTTATCGGGGGAAACCCAAGAACCCCAACTCCATTTTGTGGGGGGGCCGGCCCTTTTGAACCCAAAAAAATTTTTTTAAAGGGGGGAAAATTTTTTAATTTTTGGAAAAAACTTTTTAAAAGGCATTTTGGGGGGTTTTTAAAATTTGTTTTTAACCCCCCCCTTGAAATTCCCACAAAACCTTTTCAATAACCTTCTTTTCCCTTTAAAATTTTTGAATAGGCCAAGTCCAAGGAAAAATTTAAATTTTTTTTTATATTCATCCAGGGGTACAGGGTTCCCTTTTTTTTGGCCAAATACCCCCAACCCTTAATTTTGGCATTTTGGGGGCCCAAAAATTTTTTTAAATTTGGTAATTTTTTTTTAAAAAACCAATTTTTTGGGCATTTTGTTTCATTTGTTAAAATTTTGGCCCAAACCCAAAACCACTTTTATAAAGGGCGTTCTTTAAAAGGGAAAACCCAAAATTAATCATTTTGAAAGAAACTTTTAATTTTTTTCCAAATTTGACCCCCGTTATTTAATGGGGTTTTTTTTTTAAATTTTTAGTAATTTTTTTTAAAAAAGGCCTTTCCCCCCGTTTTTTGATTGCCAAATCTTTAAACCGTCGGAATTTTGATAAAAGCAAAACCTTTTTCTGCAAAATTTTGGGGGGGAAAAAATTTTTTCTTTTTGGAAAAAATTTTAAAAAAAGGGGGGCCTTTTTAAAATTGGCCAAAATTAATCTTTTGGGCCTTTTTTTTTTTCCCATCATTTGCCCCCCCTTTTGTCGGGGGGAAATGGGGTTTCTTTATTTTTAAAAAAACCACCATAATTTGGTTTTTTTTTTTTGTTTTTGGGCCCAACAAAATAAGGTTCATGTGTAAAAAGGGAAAAAAGCAAAAACCCAAATTATTTAAAAGGGGAAAAAAAATTTTTAAAATTTTGGTGGGAAAAGGGGGTTTTTTTTGGCCAATTTCGGTTTAAAAACGGAGCAAAAAAGATTTTGGGAAAGGGGGGGGAAAAATTTTTTAGGGGGTGAAAAAAATAAGGGGGAATTTTGCAGAAAAAAAAATTTTTTTGGGCCCCTTGGACATTCCCCTGACAATATGGTCATTGAAAAAATTTTGGGCCCTCCCCCCACGTGCAAACCAAATTTCCCGATAAAAATGAAAAAAAAATTTTTTGGCTAAAAATGTGTGATGATTTCCTATATAAACTATAGTAAATGTATCCCCCTCCCCCAGGGAGAATGCGACCCTGGGGGGCCCATAAAATTTAAAACAATTTTGAAAAAAACAGCTTAAATTTTTTGGGGGGGGGGGGGGGACAAAAAAATTCGGGCATATCTTTTTTTCTTAAAAGAAGACCGGGGCTAAAACGCCCAAATCAAATTTTTGGGTATATTATAACGAATGTAAAAGGATTGAAAACTCGGTAAAAATTGGTATTTTTACCCAGGCAGTCGCCAAAAGGAAATGTTTTCAATCCCATTTAGAATTTTGGATGTTTTGAAACTATAAATAAAACTTAAATTTTTAAAACATATTAAATTTTTTCTTACTATTTTTTCTAGAGTTTACTGGGCCCCAAGTAAATATGACCCATGAGCAATCAGAAAGGGGTAAATATGAGTTTTTTGGATAAAATGCCTCTCGTGGGGTCAACCACCTTTAATCCTCAACTTTTTTTTTGGAGGGGGTAAAAATTTTATATTCCGAAAATTTAAAACCTCCGATGTCGTTAAAAACATAAGTAAAAAGGAAATCCCTTATCACTTAAGCCAAAAAATTCCCCAACTTAAAGTGAAATAACACAAAATAGCCCAAAAACCCCAAATATATGTGATCAGTGTAAGAAACAGTACTTATAAGCATTTTTGGAAATTTTAAATTCCAAAACAGCTATACCTTTCCCCTTTTTTTACATCCCACAGATTGTTGCTTGTATATATATACTGAAACGAAAAAGAAACGCAACATGGAAAATTGTGATTAATTTTGTATTAAATATACATATCTGTATAAAAATCGCGGAAATAAACATGCACCCTGCCTAACACCCATACCAATCTTCAAAATCACCCAAGTGTGACTAGAGACCTATGCACTTCCGGCGCGGTAAAAACATCAAAAACCGTGCCTGTACAAACATATGCGTTCTTTTTTCATTCAAACCAGTATCAATTCATCACTAACATTGAGCCACATCATCGCCAATACTTTTGCAAACAATAATTCCTTTTACAATTATGCCACGGTTATCAAAGGTTGATAGAGGACGTGCTATAGCGATGCTTCTGGCAGGGAACACGCAACTTCACGTCGCTCGACAATTCAGAGTTCACAAATCGACTATTAGTCGATTAGTTTCACGTCTTAACGCAACAGGAAGAGTCGATGACCAGCCGAGATCAGGACGTCCACGCGTAACGTCGCGACGTCAAGACCGGGTTCTTAGGTTGGCACACCTGCGTAACAGGAGATTAACGGCCGCTTCAAACGGCAAGGAATACGATTGGTAATCATAACCGTCGAATTCATCCCCAAACAGTGATCAACAGACTGCGTGAGGCTAATTTGCGTGCAAGGCGACAGTACGTTGGTTTACCACTAACACCGCAACGTCGAGCACGTCGTATGCAATGGGCAACGGCACATATGCCCAGACGTTTTCCTATGAGACGTTGGAGGTCTATGCTCTTCACCGATGAATCTCGATTCACGTTATTTCGAGCAGATGGCCGTCAACGTGTGTACCGGCGTCGAGGCGAACGTTTTGCTGACGCCTGTGTTTTGGAACACGACCGATTTGGGGGTGGATCAGTTATGGTTTGGGCGGGAATCTCCCATGGTTTGAAGACGCCTTTGGTGATAGTCAATGGGAATTTAACGGCCGTACGCTATCGGGATGAGATCCTTAGGCCCCATGTTGTGCCGTTTGTTAGGCAGCATCATCTAACCTTTCAGCAAGATAACGCGAGACCACACGTTGCAAGAGTCTGTAGAGACTTTCTTGCGACACAGAACATTGTTCCTATAGATTGGCCTCCATATAGCCCCGACCTGTCCCCAATCGAGCATTTGTGGGATGAATTAGACAGAAGAATTCGAAATCGCCGTAACCCCCCAAATACCCTCCCTCAGTTAGCAAATGCACTCGTCCAAGAATGGAATAACATTCCAATACGGAAAGTCAATGCCCTGATGAACTCAATGCAACAAAGAATTAGAGATGTGATAACTGTTCGAGGAGGACACACACGATATTAGGGCACGGTTTCAAAACTGCTGCCATTTCAACTTGGATTCACGTAGGGTACTACCAATCATGACCTTCTAGCAAAGTGACCTGTTCTTAAAAATCTCTAAACATTTAAAGGATGTTACATCAATATTCAATATTAACTATTACATATGAAATTTAAACATAATGCTCACAAGTATTATTTATTAAACCTACAATTTGAAGTTGCGTTTCTTTTTCGTTTCAGTATATATATAGTTTTTAAAAATCAACATTTAAAAAAACCCAAATTGGGGGGGGTTAAAAAAATTCATAAAAAATAAATTATTTACAAAAAAAGTTTCATTTTTTTTTTCACCCCTTTTTTTGGAGACCAATAAAGGGGATTGGGTGATTATTTTAAGGGGTATGTTCGCGACAAAGAAAAAATCAACCCCCTTTTAATTAAAGTTCAAAAAAAAAAAACAAAAAAAGATTTTTTTTGAAAGTTTAAAGAGGAATTTTTTTTTTGATATTTGAGAAAGTCTTAATTATAAAGGTTTGATTTTTGGGTTGCCAATAGATAACCTGTATTTATCATTTTAAAATTAAAAAAACAAAAGTTATATTCCCCCAAACAACCAAAAAATTGTTTCTAAAAAGGTTAAAATTCAAATTGGGGATCATTTTTTTAATCTACCAAATTTCGTTTTTATCGTTTAAAAAAATTTTATTTAATACAAAATTTCACAACCTTTGGGGGAAAACAAATTTTAAAATATATATTACATGAAAACATTTTAAAAAGGTTGAATCGTGAGCTAATATATATAAAAAAAGACAAGCTGGTTCCCAAAAATAATTTGCATTTTCATTTTAATTTTTAACGAGTGCGATAGCTCTGCAGTAAACCCCTTTTCACAAAAAATCCAATTCTGTATATTTTCTCTGTCGGGGGGAAAGGGACAAACCAAATGACCACCACACAGATTGTGCCTTTTTTTAGTTTAAAAAAAAACGATCGAATTCCATCAAAGCCATCACGTAGGTCTAACCGATTCATGGATTTTAAACAAGGGACCTTTTTTTGATCAGTTATCCAGTAAAACCGAAAGGGTTTTTTGGGGTTGATATCGCCCCTTTAAAACTGGGTTAAATTTGGGATATAGTTATAGGGAAAAATCGTCAGAAAATTCGGACTAAAAATTTGCATAGAATTGTGGGTTTTGTGGGCTGGCCCCGGCTTGAACAAATTTTCTAACATTTCGTCCTAAATAAACAAACACTTTTTTCAGTGGGTTTAACCCAAAAGATTTTTTAAAATTTGTAAGCAACTTTTCCTTTAATTCATGTTGAAAAAGATATTAAATTTTTTAACCCCGACAAACATCGTTTGATGCTTCGTGTGGAAAACCCGTTTCCACGTGCCTCCAAATTTTGGGGGGGCAGGTAAACAGGGAACGGAAACCGCGCTAAAAATCGGGCCCAATTCATAAAATCTCTTGGGAAAAAACTACCAATTTTTAAACAAAAAAATTTGTTAGCCAAAACCTGGGGGGTTAAAAAAAATCGGGGGAATTTTTTTTGCGCTTGGGTTTTTTGCCCTCTTTTTTCTAGTATTTTAAAAAAAAGTTCCCCCTTTAAAGGAAAAGTCAGAATCCCCGCAGTTATCCCCCCTTCAAACCCGTATTTTCACTATAATTTTCAAAAATCGATGCAGGGGGGGAGATATTTAAAAAAGACATTTTTCTTAATTTTTATTCAAAAAGTTCCCCCCCAAATGTTTAAAACATTATCAGCATATTAATTCTTTCTTGCACATCTACTTTGAATTTTACGGACAAATGACGTGCCTCATACTTTGGAACTAATTTTAAAACTATTTTTCCACCCCTAGTTTTCAGAAAAATACCACCAGAGGTCTCCAAAATTTCCCGGGCCTTTTTTCCCCGAAGAGAAATTTTATACTGAATATACCTTTTTTTTATGTAAGCCTTTATTTTTAGTCTTTTATATTTTTTTAAAAATTTATATAGTTTTTAAAAATACATCATAATGAACCGAAAAAAAACTCAAAAAAGGAAAATGTGAAAGGAAAAATTAAAAAGAAAATGAAAGGGGGAGATTGGGGACTCACCTCGAGGTGATTTTTATATGGCAGGGGGGTAAAAGCCTCCATAAAAAATTTTCAAGGGTTCCTGAAATGTATGGATCACGAAGTGGGGACATTTGGGCCCAAAATTTTGATAACCAAACCCGATCGGTTTTTAGGGCAAACTTTTATAGCAAATCCCAGGGTGCGGCCCCAATGGTTAATTTGAAAGTTTCCCGAAAAAATGAGTGAAAAAAATTTAAGAAAACCAAAGGGAGACTCATAGAAAAATTAAATCTCATTTCTTGGGAACCGTGTAACCAAACTGGTTTAAAAGAACTGATTGGGGTTAAAGTTTTACTGTTATTTTTTTTAAAATTTAATTTTCCCTTATTCTGGGTAACTTTTGTCTAAATTGAGTTTCCCATAAGTTCAGATTTAAGTTTAAAACTTTTTAAAAAAATTTTTCTTTAAATTTAAACTTTTTTTCCTTTAAAGGGGGGGAAAAATGATATTGTGTATCATGATTTTTCCCTTTGGGGGAACTCCCAATTTTGAGGGTAATACAATCAGTTTGTTATGCAACCTCAGAAACCAAAAATTAATTCCCTCTTTTTTCTTCTAAAGAAAAAAAAAATTGGGAAAAATTTCAAATTTTGCAAAAAAACTGGTTTTTATTCAATTTTTTTAGGGAAATATTCAAGCTGAAACCCACAGTGGGAACTGGAAAATCCCCAGACCCGCATTTGGAAAAAATTTAAAATTTAAAATGTAACTACCCCACTATTTATGGGGAAAACCACAAAAATTACTCCAAAACCAGTATAACTCCCTTTTCCTGCCCAAAAAAAACAAACAGGGAAATGGTGGGCAAAAA
Source organism: Pecten maximus (assembly GCF_902652985.1). Taxonomy (NCBI): domain Eukaryota; kingdom Metazoa; phylum Mollusca; class Bivalvia; order Pectinida; family Pectinidae; genus Pecten; species Pecten maximus. Next base: position 638,970 of record NW_022982135.1, read on the forward strand.
AAAATTCTAATCACTAGAATAAAAATTCACGAAAAAAAAAAACCACAATTAGCCCATATCTTGAAAACCCTTTGTCAGGAAAAAATATTTAGCAAACAGTCCTGAAATTTTTAATTTCTACAAATCGGTTTTAAAACGACCCCCGGAAATATAATTGTGGGGCTGAGGCCTTTATATATTTCAGACATTTAAAAAAAAATTTTCAAACAAATACAGTATTCCTTTTTCTGATTAAGGTTTAAAAAAAATTTGAAAAACAAGAGGCCCCTCAGCCTTAAAAGGGGCCCTAATTTTGAAAAATTTCTGTTTAAACTAATTTGACCCAAGGGGCAAAAAGCAGACCCCAGGGGCTGAAAATTCACAAATTAATTTAAAACACAATAAAACCCCCCCTTTCCAAAACTAGAAAAAAAATTTTTTTTTATGTTTTTATGGGCATTGGGAAGGGAAATTTTAAAAAAATTTTTAGTCAATTTGGGGCCCGGTTTTTTGGCCCCTTTTTTTTTCCTTTTAAGGGAAAAATTTCTTAAAACCCTAATTCTTCCAAACTAAAAAATTTTAAACCCCCCCCCTTAGTTTTTTCATACAAATTCCCAAAAATAAATGTTTCCAAAAATTTATTTTAATTTTTCTATTAAACCCCCCCCCCAAAAACCAAAACCCCGGTTTTGAATTTTTACCTTAATCTTTTTTAAAAAATTCCCAAAAAAAATAAAAGGGGGCCCAAAAAAAACTTTGGGGTTTTCCCCCCCCCCAGGGGAAAAAACCCAAACATTGGGAGAGTTCAAGTTCGTCGGGTTAAAAAAAAAAATAAGGGTAAAATTTTTGGGGGTTTTGGGCCCCCTTTGGGGAAGAAAAACCCAAACCAAAAATTTTAAAGGGCCCAAATAAGGGGAAAAAGGAAACTAATTTGGATTTTCTTTAAATTTCAAGGGTGCGAAAAAAGAAAATTTTTCAGGCCCGAAACAAAAGGAAACACCAATTTTGGTTTGGGTTTGATTAATTTTTCCCTGGTGAAAAAGGGGGAAAAAAACCAAAATAAAGCCCGGGGGAACAAAAGGAAAACAGGCCAATTTGGGTTTTTTGGTTAAAATTTATGGGGGGCAAAAAAATTTCCCGGGAAAAAATCCGGAACAAGGAGCCCCAAAAATCCCCCGGGGAAAATTTTTCCGGGGTAAAAACAAAAAAGGGCCAAAAGATCCTTCTCAGCGTAACTATCATGCCTAGATATGACAAACATTATCACCGCCCCGCAGGATACGCAAACATCATCACTGCCCCTCAGGATATGCAAACATTATCACCGCCCCTCAGGATACAGACAAACATTATCACCACCCA
>NW_022982135.1:640810-669247 GCF_902652985.1 Pecten maximus
AAAAAAACCAATGGTAAATGTAAAGTTTCAATTACGTTATACCGTACGTCCCTGGTCACATCGATCATAGCGTTGATAGGTATCAGTTATATACATGTAGTTAGCCTACTCCATATCGATCCACATTACAGGTAAATTTTATCGCATGAGTAAGCACCGATGAGTCCTGCTGATCCACTGTGATTCTCTGTGATCATCAGTGTCTCGATCGCGGAGGTTCACCGCGGCACGCTTGGTCACCGCGATCTTTGATGATTTAACCCCGGTGATTGATTGGCATAATTGGTCTATCACTAGGAAACACGGTGATTATTTCTCCATGTACACTCGTCACCATAAATCGCGGTGTGGGGGGTAGAAGTATTAAAAGCTACGGTCCTTACTGTATAGTCTGTTTCAGTACATGTATACGTATACATGGGATTCAAAGGTGACTAACAACAATAAAATTGAAGAAAGTGTTTAAGAATACCTTTAAAAATATACATTGATATTTACGTATTAATAACAGAATACATATAGTGATAATCTGTCACTTATATTAATAATGATATTACACAACACTATAAAATGAAATAATGGGGAAAAAAATTCATAATAAAAATGCACCATATGTATAGGTAACAATGATATACAGTGTACTTTCAATCATTTTTTTCTTGTTTTTTCCCCTTTCAATTAGATATGATTACTATATTATAATAAGCAACTAATTCTTACTAATTGAATTACTGTTTCAAAAAAAAAATAAATAAATAAAGGTGCATTTTTTTATAATCACATAAAGAGTTAACAGCATAAACTTCAATGATATGTAGTCAAAACATTTTACCAATTCCATTAGTTATTTTTCTCTGAACACTGACTGTACTTGACGTTACTGAAAATAGATTATAGATTGCAATTGCAATGGCAAATGCCCAGATTAGGGTTGATTTCTTGGAGAATGGTAGAGTATCAAGCTGGAGGTAAACCATGCGCAAAGAAGAGGAATAATCGCCAACTGGAATGGAGACTCCAGACTCTCAAGATGAGACTACGAAACAACACCATGGATGTGACTGCATATGCTGATGCAACTTCACATCTTATCCACTTGGAGTAATAAATCCAGGATAATGACAATTACATTGTATATACACGTGTATCATATACTTGCAATTGTGTTTCCTGAACATTAACATTCAATATCATAAAGCGACCTAAGTGATTATGATATACTTTGAGAAATGGAACTTGTGTATTCTAAACATTATATACAAGTGTAATTTAACATTCGATTTCATAAAGTAACTTGAACTTGCAAGGGCTATGATTACCATATACTCGTGTTAAAGGAAGTGACAATTATATAGACTAGTGTTTCTTTGTAATAACAAGATTAAACTATTTATTACGTGAATAATTTCGTATGTGAAGACTGCATATATGAGAACCACCGATATGATTAAACATTGACTTTGGTGATATTGTGAACTTCATCCGTGATTTCTAGGATTATACTGATTTATGCTTTATTATTCAATCAGTTTCATGATCATACGTTATCTAAATTGTTTTACTTGAACTATTAAAATGTCATTTAAAGTGTTTTTGTTTTTAATCGTTTTCTATTAAGTACATTATATCTGAGACTTGTATATCACATATACAAACAATATACAAGTCTATGATTATATATACCTGATATATATCACAATGAAACAGGTAACGTTGAGGTAACGTTGACTTGAACTTATTGATAATGTGCCATTGCAATGTAAAGGTTAAAATTGAACAAATGTATTTTCTGTTTTATTTATAACACATATTAGTTATGATAAAGTGTGAAATTTATAACAATGAAAGATATAGAAATTTATGAAAATTTGAGTTATTCGATTTTAATATTGTTTAATTATATAAAAGTATTTGTGATATATATATATATATATATATATATATTTAGTATACATTATCTATAAACTGTTAACAGCATGTAGCACAGATAATACAGGTAAACTGAGAATCAAATACTTCTCCAAAACAGGCTATAACTTACCTGTAATTAGTGCCTAATGTTCTCTATTGTTCCTACCCCAATGTTAAAATAGGATATGTTGGCTGAGTGGGAAGACACCAAAGATGTATAGAGAAAAAATCGGGCCTGAAAAAAAGTGCCCGTAATAACGGGGTGGTCGTAATTTTGAGGTGGTCGTAAGGTGAGGTTTCACTGTATGTTAACCTCTGTTATTGGTTCTCCTCAACAGAATCTAGCCTTAAGGGAATCTCCCACGAAGAGTGCATCAAATATTGATCGAGGACGGAATACATTGTACTTACGGTGAAGTCTTATCCAATCATGTTTTTGAATTACCGTAACTAGAACAATACGAGCCCTTTCAAAATGGAAAACCCCGCGTACTGTAATTTGAAAAACAGATCGAACAAAAGAGAGGATCTGTCTAGCCCGGAGATATCGCGGCCAGTGTTATTACCAAGATTACATATTTAAGCATTGCACGTTTACCAAATGGTAGTATACGGTCGATATGAATGCAATTTGGGTGACAGATACATCTAATATTGCCCGTTACCTGGACGTTTGTGCCATTTGTGCCGTTTGCCGCAAGCAAAGCGGCTCAGTTGAAATATGGCCGATCTAGACCAAAACATATTCATTGTTATTTATTTTATATATTTATATATGAATAAACATATTTCAAAAGCATTGTAAACATCGAACGCTGCAGAACATTCAAAATCAACTTATTTTGCAATATACATGTATATGACAAAAATAGCCTGACTGGCCCAAAACAAGTTGAAATTCTTTAACTTCTCACTTAATCTAATCTTTCGGTTGAACACGTCGCCATCTTGTTTGCGGTGTGCCGGTGCTTCCAAACCGACAGGAATTTGCGCGCGGATATTCAGAACACAATCAAGTAATTTTGCGCCTTTCCGCCGGCACAGCGGCACGTCAGAATCAAGTTCGCCCATTGTGTTTTTTTGTCTAGGTCCGTGGGATTGTATCGCTGAAGTAAAGGATAGAGGTTATAGAAACGCATTATTGATATCGTACCTTACAGCTGGATCAGTGGCGAGGCCCTATGACGTGTTTTCAACAGCCATTCATGGAATTTAAATTGCCGCGAAATTTAGATATAACTTTCTTTTAAAAAAATAGAGTGGCGCAATGTACACGTGTACATAATCATGTCACACACGGAGAACCGGATGGACGGGGCCACGATAGCACGGTTGGTAAGTGTGCTGGCCAGGCCATCCCAGGTAAAGATCCGAGGGGCGTGGTTTGACTGACCCTACTCGTCTCGGGCGGTGTTCCTTGGGAAGTTGAGAAATGGACCGGTCCAACTACAACAATGAGATCCCTTCTTGTTCTTGTTGTAGAAGTTTCAGAAGTTTTTATTTCACACTCAGATCATATATACGATACATGCGCAACACCAGAATATACACAGATAATTAATTAACATTAGACAATAGACAGCACTGGTATATTGGACATCACGGTAAAAACGTTGTTATTTTCATTGAATGTACGTATTCTGTCCAGTTAAGTTTCTGTGCCATCCCAAATTCACAGTCGATCCCTATGTCCAGCTTGACCACTCGATTTAGTGTCCAGCTTGACCACTCGATTTAGTTGGGAAATCCCCCCTAAATTACATTAAATGTCGAAATATTCCATCTGGGTTAGTTGGATAACGATGTTATACATGATTTTAAATGTTTTAACACGTTCTACACATATTCAGGCGTATACAGTAGTAGCGAAAAACTGGTATAGACTATATAAATATTGTACCAAGTTTGCGTGTAGACGTATCAGCGTACATTTTGTACGTATTCATTGTTCACTTGTTTGAACAGATTCCATCTACTGTACTGCTTCCCAGTGTAATTCTAGGATTGTATCTGACCATTTGACCATTCTTCTCTTTGTTGCTGAAGCTGTTATCGTTTTCAACCGCGGTCGAGTCACGCTGGACGCCATTTTTGTTTTCAAGTGTTGTTGTATGTTGTGCGCATGCGTTGTATCGTGTATGACACAAAATTTACATATCAGACTGTTGATCAACGGATTGTAATTACCTCTTTATCATTAATAATTTATGTTTTTATGTACAGATTTCATCAACATCAAATTGTCATCGTTCATAAGGATATATTTTTTAAATATATATACAATAATATGAAAAAAAAATGCAAAATAAAAATTGGTTTACCTTGGTGACCCTTTAACATGGAGCCTGAAATGTTTGCATAATAACTCCGCCGTAGCTGGTCCCAAGCCCGTGTTGAGAAAGGAGGAGGGAATCACCAACTAACAACATCTAACAGTCACCCCGGACTAATGTTCTAACCTAGAGTCGCGAGTAGAGGTTGTAACCTAAATCACCCCGGACTAATGTTCTAACCTAGAGTCGCGAGTAGAGGTTGTAACCTAAATCACCCCAGGACTAATGTTCTAACCTAGAGTCGCGAGTAGAGGTTGTAACCTAAATCACCCCGGACTAATGTTCTAACCTAGAGTCGCGAGTAGAGTTTGTAACCTAAATCACCCCGGACTAATGTTCTAACCTAGAGTCGCGAGTAGAGGTTGTAACCTAAATCACCCCAGACTAATGTTCTAACCTAGAGTCGTGAGTAGAGGTTGTAACCTAAATCACCCCGGACTAATGTTCTAACCTAGAGTCGCGAGTAGAGTTTGTAACCTAAATCACCCCGGACTAATGTTCTAACCTAGAGTCGCGAGTAGAGGTTGTAACCTAAATCACCCCAGACTAATGTTCTAACCTAGAGTCGTGAGTAGAGGTTGTAACCTAAATCACCCCGGACTAATGTTCTAACCTAGAGTCGCGAGTAGAGGTTGTAACCTAAATCACCCCAGACTAATGTTCTAACCTAGAGTCGCGAGTAGAGGTTGTAACCTAAATCACCCCGGACTAATGTTCTAACCTAGAGTCGCGAGTAGAGGTTGTAACCTAAATCACCCCAGACTAATGTTCTAACCTAGAGTCATGAGTAGAGGTTGTAACCTAAATCACCCCGGACTAATGTTCTAACCTAGAGTCGTGAGTAGAGGTTGTAACCTAAATCACCCCAGACTAATGTTCTAACCTAGAGTCGTGAGTAGAGGTTGTAACCTAAATCACCCCGGACTAATGTTCTAACCTAGAGTCGCGAGTAGAGGTTGTAACCTAAATCACCCCGGACTAATGTTCTAACCTAGAGTCGCGAGTAGAGGTTGTAACCTAAATCACCCCAGACTAATGTTCTAACCTAGAGTCGCGAGTAGAGGTTGTAACCTAAATCACCCCGGACTAATGTTCTAACCTAGAGTCGCGAGTAGAGGTTGTAACCTAAATCACCCCAGACTAATGTTCTAACCTAGAGTCGCGAGTAGAGGTTGTAACCTAAATCACCCCGGACTAATGTTCTAACCTAGAGTCGCGAGTAGAGGTTGTAACCTAAATCACCCCGGACTAATGTTCTAACCTAGAGTCGCGAGTAGAGGTTGTAACCTAAATCACCCCAGACTAATGTTCTAACCTAGAGTCGCGAGTAGAGGTTGTAACCTAAATCACCCCGGACTAATGTTCTAACCTAGAGTTGCGAGTAGAGGTTGTAACCTAAATCACCCCGGACTAATGTTCTAACCTAGAGTCGCGAGTAGAGGTTGTAACCTAAATCACCCCGGACTAATGTTCTAACCTAGAGTCGCGAGTAGAGGTTGTAACCTAAATCACCCCGGACTAATGTTCTAACCTAGAGTCGCGAGTAGAGGTTGTAACCTAAATCACCTCAGACTAATGTTCTAACCTAGAGTCGCGAGTAGAGGTTGTAACCTAAATCACCCCGGACTAATGTTCTAACCTAGAGTCATGAGTAGAGGTTGTAACCTAAATCACCCCGGACTAATGTTCTAACCTAGAGTCGCGAGTAGAGGTTGTAACCTAAATCACCCCGGACTAATGTTCTAACCTAGAGTCGCGAGTAGAGGTTGTAACCTAAATCACCCCGGACTAATGTTCTAACCTAGAGTCGTGAGTAGAGGTTGTAACCTAAATCACCCCGGACTAATGTTCTAACCTAGAGTCGCGAGTAGAGGTTGTAACCTAAATCACCCCGGACTAATGTTCTAACCTAGAGTCGCGAGTAGAGGTTGTAACCTAAATCACCCCGGACTAATGTTCTAACCTAGAGTCATGAGTAGAGGTTGTAACCTAAATCACCCCGGACTAATGTTCTAACCTAGAGTCGCGAGTAGAGGTTGTAACCTAAATCACCCCGGACTAATGTTCTAACCTAGAGTCGCGAGTAGAGGTTGTAACCTAAATCACCCCGGACTAATGTTCTAACCTAGAGTCGCGAGTAGAGGTTGTAACCTAAATCACCCCAGGACTAATGTTCTAACCTAGAGTCGCGAGTAGATGTTGTAACCTAAATCACCCCGGACTAATGTTCTAACCTAGAGTCGTGAGTAGAGGTTGTAACCTAAATCACCCCGGACTAATGTTCTAACCTAGAGTCGCGAGTAGAGGTTGTAACCTAAATCACCCCGGACTAATGTTCTAACCTAGAGTCGCGAGTAGAGGTTGTAACCTAAATCACCCCAGACTAATGTTCTAACCTAGAGTCGCGAGTAGATGTTGTAACCTAAATCACCCCGGACTAATGTTCTAACCTAGAGTCGCGAGTAGAGTTTGTAACCTAAATCACCCCGGACTAATGTTCTAACCTAGAGTCGCGAGTAGAGGTTGTAACCTAAATCACCCCGGACTAATGTTCTAACCTAGAGTCGTGAGTAGAGGTTGTAACCTAAATCACCCCGGACTAATGTTCTAACCTAGAGTCGCGAGTAGAGTTTGTAACCTAAATCACCCCGGACTAATGTTCTAACCTAGAGTCGTGAGTAGAGGTTGTAACCTAAATCACCCCGGACTAATGTTCTAACCTAGAGTCGTGAGTAGAGGTTGTAACCTAAATCACCCCAGACTAATGTTCTAACCTAGAGTCGCGAGTAGAGGTTGTAACCTAAATCACCCCGGACTAATGTTCTAACCTAGAGTCGCGAGTAGAGGTTGTAACCTAAATCACCCCGGACTAATGTTCTAACCTAGAGTCGCGAGTAGAGGTTGTAACCTAAATCACCCCAGACTAATGTTCTAACCTAGAGTCATGAGTAGAGGTTGTAACCTAAATCATCCCGGACTAATGTTCTAACCTAGAGTCGCGAGTAGAGGTTGTAACCTAAATCACCCCAGACTAATGTTCTAACCTAGAGTCGCGAGTAGAGGTTGTAACCTAAATCACCCCGGACTAATGTTCTAACCTAGAGTCATGAGTAGAGGTTGTAACCTAAATCACCCCGGACTAATGTTCTAACCTAGAGTCGCGAGTAGAGGTTGTAACCTAAATCACCCCAGACTAATGTTCTAACCTAGAGTCGCGAGTAGAGGTTGTAACCTAAATCACCCCGGACTAATGTTCTAACCTAGAGTCGCGAGTAGAGGTTGTAACCTAAATCACCCCAGACTAATGTTCTAACCTAGAGTCGCGAGTAGAGGTTGTAACCTAAATCATCCCGGACTAATGTTCTAACCTAGAGTCGCGAGTAGAGGTTGTAACCTAAATCACCCCAGACTAATGTTCTAACCTAGAGTCGCGAGTAGAGGTTGTAACCTAAATCACCCCAGACTAATGTTCTAACCTAGAGTCGCGAGTAGAGGTTGTAACCTAAATCACCCCGGACTAATGTTCTAACCTAGAGTCGCGAGTAGAGGTTGTAACCTAAATCACCCCGGACTAATGTTCTAACCTAGAGTCGCGAGTAGAGGTTGTAACCTAAATCACCCCAGACTAATGTTCTAACCTAGAGTCGCGAGTAGAGGTTGTAACCTAAATCACCCCGGACTAATGTTCTAACCTAGAGTCGCGAGTAGAGGTTGTAACCTAAATCACCCCGGACTAATGTTCTAACCTAGAGTCGCGAGTAGAGGTTGTAACCTAAATCACCCCGGACTAATGTTCTAACCTAGAGTCGCGAGTAGAGGTTGTAACCTAAATCACCCCGGACTAATGTTCTAACCTAGAGTCGCGAGTAGAGGTTGTAACCTAAATCACCCCGGACTAATGTTCTAACCTAGAGTCGTGAGTAGAGGTTGTAACCTAAATCACCCCGGACTAATGTTCTAACCTAGAGTCGCGAGTAGAGGTTGTAACCTAAATCACCCCAGACTAATGTTCTAACCTAGAGTCGTGAGTAGAGGTTGTAACCTAAATCATCCCGGACTAATGTTCTAACCTAGAGTCGCGAGTAGAGGTTGTAACCTAAATCACCCCGGACTAATGTTCTAACCTAGAGTCGCGAGTAGAGGTTGTAACCTAAATCACCCCGGACTAATGTTCTAACCTAGAGTCGCGAGTAGAGGTTGTAACCTAAATCACCCCGGACTAATGTTCTAACCTAGAGTCGCGAGTAGAGGTTGTAACCTAAATCACCCCGGACTAATGTTCTAACCTAGAGTCGCGAGTAGAGGTTGTAACCTAAATCACCCCGGACTAATGTTCTAACCTAGAGTCGCGAGTAGAGGTTGTAACCTAAATCACCCCGGACTAATGTTCTAACCTAGAGTCGCGAGTAGAGTTTGTAACCTAAATCACCCCGGACTAATGTTCTAACCTAGAGTCGCGAGTAGAGGTTGTAACCTAAATCACCCCGGACTAATGTTCTAACCTAGAGTCATGAGTAGAGGTTGTAACCTAAATCACCCCGGACTAATGTTCTAACCTAGAGTCGCGAGTAGAGTTTGTAACCTAAATCACCCCAGACTAATGTTCTAACCTAGAGTCGCGAGTAGAGGTTGTAACCTAAATCACCCCAGACTAATGTTCTAACCTAGAGTCGCGAGTAGAGGTTGTAACCTAAATCACCCCGGACTAATGTTCTAACCTAGAGTCGCGAGTAGAGGTTGTAACCTAAATCACCCCGGACTAATGTTCTAACCTAGAGTCGTGAGTAGAGGTTGTAACCTAAATCACCCCGGACTAATGTTCTAACCTAGAGTCGCGAGTAGAGGTTGTAACCTAAATCATCCCGGACTAATGTTCTAACCTAGAGTCGCGAGTAGAGGTTGTAACCTAAATCATCCCGGACTAATGTTCTAACCTAGAGTCGCGAGTAGAGGTTGTAACCTAAATCACCCCGGACTAATGTTCTAACCTAGAGTCGCGAGTAGAGGTTGTAACCTAAATCATCCCGGACTAATGTTCTAACCTAGAGTCGCGAGTAGAGGTTGTAACCTAAATCACCCCGGACTAATGTTCTAACCTAGAGTCGTGAGTAGAGGTTGTAACCTAAATCACCCCGGACTAATGTTCTAACCTAGAGTCGTGAGTAGAGGTTGTAACCTAAATCACCCCGGACTAATGTTCTAACCTAGAGTCGCGAGTAGAGTTTGTAACCTAAATCACCCCGGACTAATGTTCTAACCTAGAGTCGCGAGTAGAGGTTGTAACCTAAATCACCCCGGACTAATGTTCTAACCTAGAGTCGCGAGTAGAGGTTGTAACCTAAATCACCCCGGACTAATGTTCTAACCTAGAGTCGCGAGTAGAGGTTGTAACCTAAATCACCCCGGACTAATGTTCTAACCTAGAGTCATGAGTAGAGGTTGTAACCTAAATCACCCCGGACTAATGTTCTAACCTAGAGTCGCGAGTAGAGGTTGTAACCTAAATCACCCCGGACTAATGTTCTAACCTAGAGTCGCGAGTAGAGGTTGTAACCTAAATCACCCCGGACTAATGTTCTAACCTAGAGTCGCGAGTAGAGGTTGTAACCTAAATCACCCCAGACTAATGTTCTAACCTAGAGTCGCGAGTAGAGGTTGTAACCTAAATCACCCCGGACTAATGTTCTAACCTAGAGTCGTGAGTAGAGGTTGTAACCTAAATCACCCCGGACTAATGTTCTAACCTAGAGTCGCGAGTAGAGGTTGTAACCTAAATCACCCCAGACTAATGTTCTAACCTAGAGTCGCGAGTAGAGGTTGTAACCTAAATCACCCCGGACTAATGTTCTAACCTAGAGTCGCGAGTAGAGGTTGTAACCTAAATCACCCCAGACTAATGTTCTAACCTAGAGTCGCGAGTAGAGGTTGTAACCTAAATCACCCCGGACTAATGTTCTAACCTAGAGTCGCGAGTAGAGGTTGTAACCTAAATCACCCCAGACTAATGTTCTAACCTAGAGTCGCGAGTAAAGGTTGTAACCTAAATCACCCCGGACTAATGTTCTAACCTAGAGTTGCGAGTAGAGGTTGTAACCTAAATCACCCCAGACTAATGTTCTAACCTAGAGTCGCGAGTAGAGGTTGTAACCTAAATCACCCCGGACTAATGTTCTAACCTAGAGTCGCGAGTAGAGGTTGTAACCTAAATCACCCCGGACTAATGTTCTAACCTAGAGTTGCGAGTAGAGGTTGTAACCTAAATCACCCCAGACTAATGTTCTAACCTAGAGTCGCGAGTAGAGGTTGTAACCTAAATCACCCCGGACTAATGTTCTAACCTAGAGTCGCGAGTAGAGGTTGTAACCTTAATCACCCCGGACTAATGTTCTAACCTAGAGTCGCGAGTAGAGGTTGTAACCTAAATCACCCCGGACTAATGTTCTAACCTAGAGTCGCGAGTAGAGGTTGTAACCTAAATCACCCCAGACTAATGTTCTAACCTAGAGTCGCGAGTAGAGGTTGTAACCTAAATCACCCCGGACTAATGTTCTAACCTAGAGTCGTGAGTAGAGGTTGTAACCTAAATCACCCCGGACTAATGTTCTAACCTAGAGTCGCGAGTAGAGGTTGTAATCTAAATCACCCCGGACTAATGTTCTAACCTAGAGTCGCGAGTAGAGGTTGTAACCTAAATCGAGACTTTAAACCAGCAACATCAACATCAACATCATCAAAATAAGGAGAATGTAAAGAAGGAGAACATTCCATTAGAAGGAGAATCTAGGATTCCAAAAAGGAAAGATTCCATTAGAAGGAGAATCTAGGATTCCAAAAAGGAAAGATTCCATTAGAAGGACTATATCAATTAGAAGGAGGTTTTCTTGGATACTAAAATATCATATTCAGACTCTGGTTTAGAGTCGACAGAGAACAGTTAAGTTCCTAGTATGGATGATATATATGGGTGTGACTGAGAGCTGTTGGACAACTATGTACCTCATGTATTCATATTTATAGTTAAAATAAAACATGAGGAAAGGCAACATTGGACTGGTGTCAGTGTTTTTTTAGGGTCGATTTGGGGCCAAATTTCGGCCCCTTCCCCTAGAGAAATTTTGTTGTATTTTCCCAATTTCTTGCTCATATTTTCCTATTCAGAAAATATCCCTTCACATCAACGATGTCGTTTTCCTCAATTTTTCAAATCGAGCGCACCGCGAAAGTTTGTGTCGATCGAGTGTTTTAATTGCACACGTGTCTCACATATGCTATGACAAGCGCTTGAAAGTTTAAGATCATGTAAACAAGAGTCGCACAACTCGAATGTATTATGTCAAAAGACTGACAAAAAAAAGATAGTAAAGGCCTTACGAAAGTGAGTGACTTCTTCAAAAAGTCTTCCGTCGGCGATATACCAAACAACCCGTCAACCAATGAATCATCATCCAACATTGAATCTGTTTTATCAACCGTCCAGACGGAATGTTTACCCGTAGCAAAAATCAATGTACATGTAACCCGCGACGAAAGTCTGATATTAACTTTATCGGGGAAAAAAAGAGAAGCAGTGCGATAGACGAAAATTTAATGCTGCCAAATATGAATCTGCCTTCTCTTGGCTTTATCACAGTAGAGTGACATGTGGCTACATGTGCAAGTACTGAGAACTGTTTGAGAATTGTTTGTTTTGGTGCACATTCGAGTTGTAAGCCATTTGTTACAAATTAAAGGGTGTAAAACTTGGGACACAACATCCTTCAAGAAAATGGAAAAACATGACCACTGACCTGGACTCTTTGGTGGACAAGCTCAAGGGACAAAAACAAGGAAAATGGCCCTTTAGATAGCTATTAAGAATCCTTAGGCCAGATGAATGTTGAAAGTTTAACAGATAAATAAATATTTGGATGTGTTATTGAATTTATTATTTTTTTTTTTTTTTGCATCTAAAACCAACAGCAAATTTTCCCAATCGGGGAAAAATATCGCTGTATTTTCCTAATTGAAAAGGTACAGGCCCCTGTAAAAATGGGATGAACAAATCACTGGGTGTGATATTTTGTGACATCATCATGGAGAACAACACTCGGTCATATTTATACAGAAAATTTCAAGGAGCTGCGGCGGACGGTTATGGAGTTATAGCCAGGATTTTTGACTAAGTTTCCATGGTGACAGAAAAAAAACCGAAAATGGAAGGTCCACAATAGCAAAAGGCACAACTAGGGAACTTAATATATATAGTATAATATATACAGAAAGTTTCAAGGAGCTGCATTGAACGGTTATGCACAAACGCGTTTCGCGGGGGATAAAAATGTGATTTCCCTATAACTATAGTAAAGTTTATCCCCTCCCAAGGGGCAAATGTGAGACCCCAGGGCTAGAAAATTCACAATTATGGTAACAGCACCTTAAGACCCTTCCATCTGTGAAGAGTATTTGATTCTACCTTATTTGGTTTGTAAGAAGAAGATTTTTGAAATTTCAGTCAATTTGACCCGTTTTGGCCCCGTCCACCAGCCCCTGGGGGTCAACCAGGGCCAACATGTACATACCATCAAACCGTCATCTCATGCTGATAATTTGAACCAAGTTAGAATGAATTCCAATACAAATCCAACAAATAATAGTCTAAAATGTGATTTCCCTATAAACTTTAGTAAAGTTTACCCCCTCCCCAGGGGGCAAACGCGAGACCCCAGGGTAATGAAATTCACAATTTTGGTAAAGCACCCTAAGACCATTCCATCTTATAATGAAGAGTATTTGATTCTACCATATCTGATCATGAGAGTAGAGAAGAAGATTTTTGAAATTTCAGTCAATTCAACCCTTTTTGGCCCCTCCCCTCAGGCCCCTGGGGGATGGGGACCATATATCTATATATTTCACAATTTTAGTTGACCTTTAGCCATAGAAGCTCCCTGCCAAATTTCATTGAATTTGGTTCTGTGGTTTTGGAGAAGAAGTTGAAAATGTAAATTGTTTACGGACGAAGACGCACAACGACAGACAAAAAGGGATTAGAATAGGTCACTTGAGACTTTGTCTCAGGTGACCTAAAAATCTGATCAAAAAAATCTTTCCTGCATTTATTTGCTTGTGGTCAATATTTTCTTAAATTGTTAAGTTATTCCATATTTTCTACTTTTAGTAACTTAATAAGTTTAAATATACTAGGTATTTAAAATGATATGGTTTTATCAAATTAATACGAATGTCTGCACAACATTTTCACCACATACAAGAGGCCCAGGGGCCTTAACGGTCATCTGACTCTAAATTAAAGACCCTTATACTATTACATGTAGTATGCATAATATATAGTGGCCATCTTGGAATTTGGATCATTCCGAAAAATAACAACACTTGATCAAGATTTTATCAGGATCATTTCTGGTAAGTTAGAGCTGAATCCCACTGGTGGAATTTGAGAAGAAGTTTGAAATAGGTGTTGTTAAGAAGAACCATGATTGCGCAATCATGTTACAAAATGGCCGACATGGCTACCATGTCAAAGTTTTTACGAAGCCGAAAAATAACAACACTTTATTGGCTCGCCTTCCTTGACATCCTCACCAATTTCCAGCTCAATCGCACAAGTGGAACTGGAGAAGAAGTTTAAAATGTGTTTTTCAAGATGGTTGCCATGGCGGCCATCTTTGATTTCTGACCGACCTGAAAAATAACAACACTTCCTTAGGACCATCAATGAAAATCCTTTAAGTTAAATGTATGTATCGTCTTAGAAAAAAATTTACTTTGTGTTTTCGTACTGTCTAATTAAATTAAATCACGGTGTGACAACAGTATTTCACACTACTACATTTTTATCAAGTCTTTATCTTGCAAAATTAAGAAATGGATATATTTATGCTAATATGTGAGGAAAGGGTTACAACATGTCCTTAGAAGCGCATAAAATTTTATAAAAATATGCCCAAAAAAAATTGGTCAGAAAGGCTAGAAAATTGATAGCGCAAGTAAGATTATTTTGTCATCTCGCTGTATAGTAGACCAGAGATGTATATATCACATATATGTGATGTTTACGTCTCTGAGTAGACCTATAGTGTACATGCCATTGTTTGAGCTTTTAAAATTAGGACGTTTGGAAAGATGACATGTTATAATAGTGTAGTGGGACTGGACTGAGTCGATCATCGGTGACCAGGTAGCTAAATTGGTAGAGCATCTGGCTAGTGTTCGGAGGTCCTGGGTTCGAGCCCCGGTCTGGCCGCTATGTTTTCTCCTCTCCTGTTACAAAATTGGCGCCCAACTAAAATACCCACGCTGGTGGTTGATATATCACTTCGCGTTTTGTTCGTCACTTAGTGTTTCAGCTGAGGCTGAAGCCCTGAGGACTAGTCACAATACCACGGGACTAGTACCTAAACATTTTACTAGTCCTTTGGACTAATATATTGAAACAGTTAGTTTCTAAGCCTGACGACCATGTGTGTAGTTTATACGCAGCACACGTTGTTATAGCCTCGTCCTCGGCTCCGTGACACATCTCGCGATAAATATAAATGAGGCGAGTTATTTTTATACACTGATGTTTCAAGGACTCCCCCGGTCAAGCATCCAGGCCAGTGGTCATTTTAATGTTAGGAGAGCATCAATGAGCATATTTGATTGTTATTAATACATGTGTGCAACTAGAATTTTAGGTTGTTTGGGAGCATTTGGCTTTAAGGAAAACTGGAAATTTCAAGATTTAAAAAAGATTTTTGAATACATTAGTGAATAACTTTTTTATATGATATGATTTTTGAATACATTTAAGGATTAACATCAATTATTTGTTTCTGTTATACAGTCATAACAGAAAAAACTGGAGTGTACTCTAAATAAACCGCGAAGTGGTTAATGAAGAGAGTTCACTCCAGTTTTTTATGTTATGACTACATGTATAACAGATAAATAATTAATGTTAATTCTTATAATTTAATTTCGTCTTATACACACCAAGATATTTCACTTTCTTTGGCGAACTCTTTTCTGTGATAAATTATTACGCAACGTCATCAGCCAATCAAAAATGACGTTACATTTCGCAACATCAAAAATTTTGTTATGGAGGTATAACAAAATTATTTCAGCCAATAGAAATGCGTGTTTCATACAAAATGAAATTATTAGTGAATAATATGAATGAAGGCAAAGCCTTAGAAGAGTGCAGCTATAATCACCTGACTCACTCACCGTTAATCAAGAAGGAAACACAGGGACATGAGAATAACAGTCTAAGAACATGTACCATATTTTCTTTTATTTATTTATTTATTTTTCTGCAAAATATGCTAAAAACTAAAACAAGGCAAATATTAAGTCCTAATCCAATACAATGTCATATAGACTGTTAATTATACACCCCCCATTAAAAAAATAACAACATGTAAACAAATTTTAAAATTAACGATGTATTACATCAATTCGTATATCACCTGAAATTCTTATTGTTTGTCCCGATGTGACTGTCATTGTCTTTAGTTTCCAAATTCCAAATGATCGTACATGTCATATCCCGTCCCTGATGACATGTGCACTGAATAATGGCATCACTATTCTACTGCCACATTTCATATGCTACTAACAACGTAAAAGGGCAGACGATACAACAAGATTTTCATATATAACGGGAAAGCGAATATATGGTCTCCACAGGGGATCGAACCTGCGACTCTCTGCTTACTGGTCCGACGCTCTATCGGCTGAGCTAAAGGGAAATCCCCCACTAGAAATCGCTATGTACACAATTCAAAATTAAAAATTGCCTCACTACTCACTTTTCAAACGTGTTCAACCCGAACGCACATTAACCCAGTTTTTATCCCCAACGAAGCCTCTCATTTCTATATAGCTTGCACTTGGAGTGGTTAACCGATGTAACAGAAAAGCAAGTAATGTGCCTCCACCGACATCGAACCGCGACCTCCGGTTTTACTGGACATTTGCTTTACCGACTGAGCTAAAGGGGACTAACGCGATGCTAGAAGGCAATCATATCACTATAAACTATACTTACAATTAAAACTAGCGACGTTTTCATTTTATGCACGTGTAGGGGTTTGGTATTTGTTTTGTTTTTATTGAAGCAAGGGCATATATTAGCATATATATCAAAGTAAATGGTTGTAGCAACAAGAAGCAAAATCACTCGCTTTAACTATTATTTAAGATATATTATAAACATGAATGTTTTTATTTAAATCTGAAGGTGAGTGGGCTTCATTTTCCACATAAAGAACCAAATTACAAAGTCTGTTTTCTCCTGTGAATGTTTGGTATACTTAATGTCCTCACTGTATACTTATACCATGAGAACTATAATGTGGAAGTTTGTAATTGAACATCACATAGATTTTGGAAAGTTAGACTAATACAAACAGAATGGAAACTCCTCATTCACGTAAATGCTTTGATACACACTGTACATTGTACAATGATAACTTATCCTTTCCTTTTTACGATGCCTTGTTAATCATAATATCCAGTAATTCAAGTTCAAGGTGTAAAGACATCGACACAGTAAAATATTTTTAAAATTATGAGCTGTATTTTATTATTTGAATACAAGTTTTGATAAGGTTTTATGACAAAAATTTGCAGCAACTACTGCAGTTAATACAGTCTATACACACTAAGAAAATACAGAAGATATTGAATTGTTTCCCTTAAATTATCACATATTTCAGACATATGGAAGACGAAAAACTCTTAAAATATATGCGCTGAGAAAGCGCAGGAATCCGTGGCATAATCTTTGATGTTGAATTCTTATGACGTCACGCTTAACGACAGCACCATTCTGAATGGGATGTTCAACTCAGTAATATTTCAGGGTTTTCGGTTGTAACCTGGAAAGTTGAGCTTATAATGTTGTTATCCAATAATAATACAATTGAAAACTGTTCTATATCATGCACATATGCAGCAAAATAAACCCTTATTCTACTCTCGCATCCAATATTTGATCAGCACCGAACGTGGGAAGGTCCCGATTTAGGTAACCAACGATATCATGATCTCAAGTCAATCAAATTCGCAAAATACATTTACCTCGTCAGACAATAGGAAAATTGAAATGGTAACTTTTAAGTGATTTGAACTATCTTTCAGTTACTTGTTTCGACAAGAGAGAAAAAATCATTTAGATCTCGTCGTGTAGGGAACGAGATTTCAAACATGGCCGCCTCTACTGGAGGTGCGAGACTTTTCCCGCGGGACACGATTTCAAAGTTGAAGGATATAGAATTTATTGGAAATATAGCTTATACATGTGTTGTCTTAAAGAGAGCTTCGCTCTCGCGCCCTTTGGGCGCGATGAGCTGCGCTCTTATTAGTATGTCTAACTTTTTTATTCTGAAAGTTTTTAGAAGAAATAATTACATGGACACATTTGGAGGTCACTTATTTAGTAGTAATCAGGTAATTATAGTGGTCAAGTGGTCAAGGGTCCCCTGGAGGTACAGTGATGTGGAAATCTAGAGTATCAAAGAGATTGGTTTGGTTTGGTTTATTTTGTTTAACGTCCTATTAACAGCTAAGGTCATTTACGGACGGCCTCCCGTGCATGCGACATGCATGCATGTGGTGAGTGCGTATGTGTGTTTTGGGAAGCTGCGGTATGATCAAAGAGAGTAAAACATGTACACTGTACTGACACCAAGCAATGTGACTGAGTTTGAATGTTAAGTAGAACGACCCAGAAGTATAAGTGTGGTCTGAGGCCATGTAGAGTACATATGGTGTGTAGTTTGTCAGTCCTGTTAACATAATTAGTCACTTTGGAGTGATATTACACATTAGGTTCACAAGGCGGTAAAGTACAATACATTGTTACAACGAGGCTAACACCATATCAGATAATTACCTTACGTTAAATTAACACTTGGTCTTTGACTTGATGCTTCTAAATGTTATGACATTCTTGGGAAAGATTCACTGCTCCGATGACAAGCTCGATTGGCTTGTCTGTGCCACCTCGGCTGTTTTCTCTGTTAGAAAAACCCATTACGTCATCGGAATTTCCATCTTTTTACTTCCTCTTTTGTTTTTCGTAAAATTACGATTGATTTCTCAGTAATTCCTTTTAATCACAGCATTGTCTTGACCATTGCCAGGTTGTATGACAAAAACTGTTTGAGGAGACAATTCTGTTAACCAGGACCAAATACAATTAAATGTAAAACAAACACTTAAAACGATGTAATCATACCGCCCCCTTATGGGCGGCCGTTTTAGGATAAAATACAGACACTACTTAAGTGCAAAAACTTTTGCACTTAAGTGCAAAAAAATTAACATAATGGCAAAAAATTACATAATGGCAAAAACTTTTTCACTTAAGTGCAAAAACCACATAATGCAAAAAAACCTCTTTTGCCATTATGTAGTAATCTTTTTACATTATGTACCTGCGCACATAAGTACAAAAAATTTCTTCGTATCCCTCTCTTCAAAATGGATCGTTCCAGTAATACTAGAACTCTTTAGCACTAAACAACACAAATGTTATCCTTGTCTGCGCATGTCAGGTGACCCTTAAATACATGTACGCCACAGGAAAATATACACCATAGGGGTTTTCGCACGCCATAGCAAAATGTTAACGATATATACACAAAATAACTTGTTTTTTTGCGTTGGTCTACCTCTTTTACAGGTTCTGATGAAGTTTCATTAAAAAAAATGTGCACTTTGTAAAAAAGTCGGTCTTATTTGCGTAGCCAGGATGAAGCGCTTTGCACTACTATTCGGCATACGTGTTTCTGCACGCCATAGTAAAATTCAAGAGTTGTTTCTGCAAAATCAAAGGATTTTTCAAATTGTATGTGTATTATACATGATATAGTAAAGTTTCATTAAACAAAAATGTGTATTTTGTACGAATTTCGGTATTTTTTGTCTATCGGAATTTCAGGTCAATTCAAGGGAAGTAACTCTTACAAAGTCCTCAGAGACATGAAACTGGACCAGAATGGGTATTAAAGGTGTTTATCGCTTATAAATTGTGTTATTTCGCAGTGTTTTGATTATATTACATATTGAAATACCTTTTTTTTTACCAAAAAATGTTTTTAATTATGTATTTTAAAGGCATAACCCTTACATTTACAAAATGAACAAAACCAGATTGGACACTATTAAACACTTTTTATTTATAAAAAACAAAGATATTAATACAGTCCATATACTGCAACTTTGAAAACCAATCATGATTTATTGTGTTATATATTGTTATCAATGGCAGATATATAGTTTTATATACAATAAAGTAGTACACAAAACATTTAAAGGAATAAAACATTTAAAAGGAATCGGATATTTATATTATTATATTATATACACAAGCAGATAGATCTGAAATCAAAATATTAATATGACACAGACAAAAAATAATGATAATGGAAACAACATCAATCATAATGTTTACATTTCTAACTCACAACAATAAAATTGATTGAATAATAAAATAAAATATGATTATCATGAAATGATTCTAGTTAATAGTTATACATTTTAAAGATTAATCGCTTGAAACATATTATAAATTACAAAGCATAACATGACATCTTAAAGATGTTTATCAATTTCAATCAAGTATACAAAAATGGTCGTCTCAAAGCATGGAACTGGGTCCTGAGTCCTGAGTTGTTGAAATGCACTTGGTCACAGTCAAAGTCCTCTAGTAAGCAGTTGTTCATTTATCTTCCTCCGTTGTTTCTCAAAAGAGGTCGTTGTCAGGCCGGGGGACTTGTCAGAGTTACCACGTCGCACAATCTCTGAAAAGTACACCTTCTGAATTCCAGCGTGATGTAGGTCCACCTGCAGTGTCGGAAATCTCTGGAACATATAGCTGGGGATAATGTCATTTCCTCTTAGTTGGATGAGTAAAACATCAGGGTTGTACTCTATTGTTGGGAAAGTGTTAGAAAGGGTTATTTTTAAGCATTTGTATAATAATTTTTTTGAAAATGCATTATTTTATCGGTTTCAAGCAGGATTTATGCCTGGAAATTCAGCAGTATACCAACTAATTGAAATTTATCATAACATTTGTCTAAATCTAGAAAAAAAGAAACATACTTGTATGATTTTCTGTGACATTCGAAAGCCTTTGACAGAGTCTGGCACAAAGGTCTCCTAATAAAGTTAAATTCATATGGTATTTCAGGTAACCTCTTGTCCTGGATAGAAAACTATTTATGTAACAGACAACAAAAAGTATATATTAACAGTTCATCTTCTGATGCTGGTATGATAATGGCTGGAGTTCCCCAGGGCTCAATTCTAGAACCTCTTCTTTTTTTAATATATATTAATGACATAGCTGATGAATTTGAGTCAACAGCACGTTTATTTGCTGATGACACTTTTCTTATAAAGTCGTCTTCTTCATGCCGAGAAATTGAATTAGTTTTAAACAGAGATTTAGAAAAATTAAATCAGTGGGCAAAAACTTGGCTTGTTTTTTTAATCCAAATAAAACTGAGATAATTTGTATATCAAACTCCGACAATATTGAAGAAAATCTTGATTTAATTTTTGATGGAACCTTTTTAAATTTTAATAGTTTACATAGACATCTTGGAGTCATATTTAATTCAAATGCTAAATGGTCTGACCACATTGATGAGACATACAAATCAGTAATGAAAAAAATAAATGTTTTAAGGAAAATTAAATATATGTTAAAGCGTGATGCTCTTTTAAGAATTTATAAGTCATTTATACAAGAAAAGAATTTTTATATTTTGAAACATCTTTGGAACCACTTTCAGACAGAAGAGCTAATAGAAATCTTCAATTACTTTATAAAATAAAAAATAATATGACTCCAAGTTATCTATCTAACGTATTACCTCCTTCAGTGGTCAATAATAACCCTTACCCTTTAAGAAATAAGGACAATTTTAGAATTCCAAATTACAGACTTTCTTCTACAATAAACTCCTTCTTTCCCTCTACTTTAAGAAACTGGAACAATTTAGACGACAATGTTAAATCTCTTTCTCTTTCTTCGTTCAAACTAGCTCTCTCTCAACTTATTTCTACTACAGTAGTCTGCCTTGCTACTATAATTATGGTGAAAGAAAGTTTAATATAATACATACAAAATTAAGATATAAGTGTAGTTCTCTTAAGGATGATCTTTTTCGTGTAAATTTGGCAGAGGACTCTATTTGTGTAAACTGTGGTAACATTTGTGAAAATGTGCATCATTTCTTTTGTGAATGTCCAATATATGCTACTGCTCGTGCTGAAATGTTCCAATATTTTAATGATTTAAATATACAGGTAAATTTAAATTTGTTATTATATGGTAATGAAAACTTGGCTTTGGAAGTGAATAGTTATGTATTTGGATATGTGCAGTCTTTCATAAAAGCCAGCAGAAGATTTTGAATATATATACTTGTATCTCTTTATTATGTAAATGTACATTGTATGTTAGATTATCCATTTTTCCTCCTAAATGTTACATGATTTACTTTATATTATACCTATGTCATTACTTGTAAATATTAACCTGTTGAGTGGAGAAGGCTTCATAAGTTGTAATAACTTGTGCCTAATCCTATTGTTCTTGTTAAGCCAATAAAATATGTTGAAAGTAAAGTACTCTATCAAGTCTCTAAGTAATTGTCTTTTGATCGAATCTGAACGCATGCCATCCTTCCCGAAGAATCTGACAGTGCCAGGAACATGCATAAGAAACAATAGTATGAATAAATATAACATTTCATAATAGTGGACAAGATTGGAAATTAAATTTAAATACTAACTTTGACAGTTATGATTTTTTTTATATATTACTTGCATTTTGGGAATTACTCAACAAATAGAGATTTTGATATTTTCTTTTCTAAAACACATTTGTTATCATAATTTTCATTAAGGAAACCATGATAATATCTCTCAAGAGGAGTAGCATAGCTGCTCCCAAATACTGCAAACTTGGCCATTGCTGAGTAATAGATGAGCATGAATTGGTATGTTTCTCTGTAGGGGGAAGGGAAAGTAGAGTTTTTTGCACTTAAGTGCAAAAAACTTTTTTTTACACTTAAGTGCAAAAAACTTTTTTTTTTACACTTAAGTGCAAAAAACTTTTTTTTTACACTTAAGTGCAAAAAACCTTTTTTTTACACTTAAGTGCAAAAAACGGGTTTTTTACACTGAAGTGCAAAAAACGTTTTTTTTTACACTTAAGTGCAAAAAACTTTTTTTTTTACACTTAAGTGCAAAAAACTTTTTTTTTTCACTTAAGTGCAAAAACTTTTTTTACACTTAAGTGCAAAAACTTTTTTTACACTTAAGTGCAAAAACTTTTTTTACACTTAAGTGCAAAAAACGTTTTTTTACACTTAAGTGCAAAAAACTATAAATTTATCCCTAGATTATCATCCCTTTTCATTATCAGGCCTGGGCGGGGGGAGGAGGCTTTTACTTTATATTTTTTACTTGGAATTTCCTGTAATTGTAAATACGTCTAAATTAATACATAAAAGCATGTGAAGTGTCCTTATTCCTTCACTGTTTACATTATTTTGGTCATAAATGTTACAGTTAATCCCATTTATTATGCTACACTCCCGGTAATGTCGATATTCGCAATGACATGTGATACTCTTTGCAAGATAGGAATATTTCTTTAATCAATACTTGGGGTGTGACATAATAATTCAACCAGCACAGTTTCAAGCTCTGGTTTTCAGCTTTGCATTCAAGTCAAATGCAGTTGCATTATTTGCATTCAAGTCAAATGCAGTTGCATTTATTTCCACAAAAAGTAAGTATAAATTCATAGATATTTGCGTGGTAAAGACAGTACTATGTAATATTACCATAACTTGTTACCAAACATATACTGGAAGACGTGGTCAAAGAAGGTCTACTGTAAAAAACCTTCTATTATGGTTTATATTTCACATTGATCGATTGTACCATTTAAAACCAACAAAGCTTTTTTTTATAATTGTTTCACTTCTATCAGCTGACGAGTCGCTCGGTTACAAGATTTAACACGAGGTAATATAGAAGCCGCCATATTGTTTACGTATCGCTAGGGCACACTGCGACAGTATGCATGATTTGATTGGTCGATACGAAATTGATAGAACTTCGCCCATTGGTCGACCAATCATCGTACTTCATTTTGGACCAGTCGAAAAAATTACTTCGGTAGGTGAATTTCTTGTTGGAAACCGCTTCATTTTTTTTGCACTTAAGTGCAAATAAATTTTTTG
This sequence comes from Pecten maximus, assembly GCF_902652985.1. NCBI lineage: Eukaryota > Metazoa > Mollusca > Bivalvia > Pectinida > Pectinidae > Pecten > Pecten maximus. The sequence goes on from NW_022982135.1 coordinate 664,314, forward strand.
ACACTTAAGTGCAAATCTTTTGCACTTAAGTGTAAAAAGAACATAATGGTCATTTGGCTTTTTTTGCACTTAAGTAGTGTCTGTATTTTATCCTAAAACGGCCGCCCATACCCCCTCACTGGCCTCAGAATATATCATTATATGGACAGACATTATAAACTAGCCGTGTACTTTTATAACATCATTACAACAAGGATAACGACATAAAATAATTACCTGGTGTTATATCAACTTCACCTTTAACTTCGCCCTTCTAAACTTTTGCAATTCTCAAGTAGGCCTAAAAGACTGGTTCCATTGCGCTGTCTCCACCTTCGATGAGTAGGGTGATCATCGGGATTTCCACTTTTTATTACTTCCGCTTTCGTTTCTATCACAATTACCATTAATTTCGCGATGTTTCTTTCAAGTCACATCGATGTCTTGATTATTATCTGATTGTGAAACAAAAAAAAATTGACAGTTAATGAGACAATTCTGTCGCAAACGATCTTACTTCTCAGCAGACGGCAACTCCGAACTCCGGGGTGGACTATTTACAGGATTGGGCATACACTGTAGCAGGATCGGGCAGAAATGGACAGGATCTGGTAGTGCAGGATAGGTCTGACATGGACAGGATCGAATCGGGCAGGATCCGGGAAGAATCGGGCCCTTTTAAAATTGTTTATTATTTGTTTTTATTGTAACTTGAATTATTTAAAATATTACAACATAACTCAGTGGCGAAGGAAGTCGTCAAAAAGTGGGGGGCGGGGGGAGGGGGATAGCCGTCTAATTTTGTTTTGGCTCCGGATATGACGCGACAGGTGGCGTTTCTGGTCAAGATGAAGTACGTGATTGGTCAATGTAGCGGTCTAAACAATAACCATTCGAATTTGATGATGTATTCTGGTTGATTGTTTGATAGTAGGTCATGAAAATCTTAATATTTACACAAACTCGGTAGTATTAACACAAACTCAGTAATAGTTCCACAAGCTCGGTAATATTTACACAGTCTGTACCAGTACATCGCTACTGTCACTATACTATATGAACAGTGTTTACACTTATTTACACATACATATGTGTGCCGTAATATATACAGAACGTGTTATTTAACATTTAAACCACTGTATAATATCGTTATCCAACTAACCCAGACGGAATATAGATATCGCCTTGTAAACTATCGTCTGTTTGTGTTGCCACGATTTCAAAACAGTCACGTAATGATTTAAAAATAATTTCCGCGCTAAATTAAAAAGGGGATTCTCAACTAAATCAGAGACCTATATATATATTAGTATATAGGTCTCTGACTAAATTGAGTGGTCAAGCTGGACATACAAATGTAGGGATTGACTGTGAACATTGGGACAGCACAGAAACATAACTGGAAAAAAACAAAACGCGTACATTCAGTGAAAATTGCAACGTTTTTACCGTGATGTCCCTTTTAAATTGAATGCAAGCTGAATAAGTGGATGCATCTATTCAAATGAGACATTTGCAGTCCTATTACCACCAAAAATGATTCAAACTGATATATTTACATTCTGTGTTGCATTTTCCTATATGTCGTTAGTAAACCAAATTGTATTCATGAGACTGTATACTACAATTTACAGTGATTCATTCAGTGGAGGAATACAGCTCCGAGTGTTGTAGGTTTGACAATGGCCGTCACACTGGGAGACACGAATGTACTAGTTTTTTTTTCATATTTTCTACTAATTCTGAAATTTTCACCAATTTTACCAAAAAAGAACTAATTTAACCCGACTCAGTCCATTTTTTCAGCAACATATCTAATTATGATTTTTTATGGCTATTTTTCGACGGTCAAAGCTAGTTCTGTGAATCATGTCTAATTTAACATGACGGCCGTCTAATTCTATGAATTTTACACTATTTATTTCATGACTATCTAAAAGTTTCTAAAAGTGACGATTTCTAATGGAATATGACGAGAATTCCCCCTACAGTCTATAAATGTCCGACTAATACTGCTTCCTTGAATCTAATATTGACGGAACAATCCAGTTTTACGGAACACGACGATTATTCGTGAAAAATCGCCTAAAAATATACGAAAGGACGAATATTGCGAGATTCGCCTCTGGCGGTTCTGTCGCGCGGCGATACCCGCACTGTCAGCCGTAAACTACTGTACCTGGACAGCAGTCATCCGTGACCACCGAGCTCCGCGGCTAGCCCCCCGCCTTGGGAGCGCTCAGCCGTGAAGCGGTCCTACAATTATCACCTATACTTACGATGTCGGTACCGACTCAAATGATACTACGGAAGCGTAGTAGGCTCACATTGGAGTATATTTTTCATGGCATGCGAAAATATTTTATCTGGCGGCCGCCACTTAATTATCTGGCGGCCGCCACTTAATTATTTGTTATTGTTTTTACAATTTAATGTGATATCTGCTACGGTAATTACAGTGATTGTCGTTTTCAAATCCAATATTATGATTTCGAAATGATTTGTTAAATTTAAATTTGATTTTTATAATTTCCGGAAATCTGAACCGGTTACCGGATCTATCTTCTGTTATTATTATTACTAAATGAAGAAAACTGAGACAAAATCAAGGTGCTATGTTGTCATGTTGCTACATGTAATTCCCTATGACTAAAATGCTACGGTTATGTTGCGGATAACGCTTTGAAAACGATCAGATGATACAAATAAATAACAAAGTTTTACAACAAACGAAATCTTTTGATTTTGTTGGAAACGGTAATATATTTCAATAGCTTTACTGGGCAATTTTCACTGAGGCCGAAAGCCGAGGTGCATATTTCTTAGGTCAGATCCGTAAAACCATGGATTGTCCTAAACTAAAGTCTGCATTTACTTTATTATGATTTCTACAGATTTGTCATATAAATAAAAAACATGAATAAAATGTTCATTTCATGAATAAAACGAAAGTTTACGTTAAGAATAAAGACTAAAAGTAACATTTTACGTTCCAGTAATTGTACATTTTGATGGAAGTCTATTTTTATATTTTAAATCTTTTTATTACAGTTTTGCCAGTGAAATATAGATAATTATCTAACTAATAAAGCTGATATTTTCTCTGTAATGGAAATATAAGATGACAAAACCTTATATTTTCAAATATAAGCTTATATTTTTCACTAGTGAAAATATAAGGTTTTGTCAGAACTACCCTAAACTAAATAAACACGAACTGAAGTTTATGTCGTTTATTATTTTTAATACATTTTTAATTGTAGATTATTCTGCGAAATCTTGACTATTGAGCTTGTTGTACCTGAACTACACAAAGGGGTTGATATAACATTCCGCGGACCTGGCACAACGTCATATTGACTTCTCGGTGACGTCATGATGTTTTAAAACGAGATAATCAATGTAATGTTATCCGGTTTTGACCAATGAGTAACATTTGCCCAGGTCAGGTCCGTAAAACCATGGATTGCCCTCAACCAAAGACTGTATTTGTATAATATATTTTAAGGATCCGAATTACTTAAAAACGGACAAAGAAGTAATTCCAACAGTGTAGACAAAATGGCGCTGTAAAATTTTCGGAGCATTCCGCTCCTTTATTGAGAAATATTTATATGTATATATTATATTTCTCTCGGTAGAACTTCGACAGGAAATACAAATCTATATCTTCGGATCACCAACACATAGTGTATATGATACATTGTGCTAATAAATAGATATATAACTTGCAACACAAATGACGAAGGAAGACAACTTTTTGACTCGTGCCCTTACCTGGCCTCGAACTCACGATCTACGGGAGATATTTTATACACGATATATTGTAAATTTTAAGTCTTGTCTTACATATATGGTGTTCCGTAAGGGCCAAATTTCCAATATCGCTCCTTCGCTCCTTCGATCTAAACGCGAAGGAGCGGCGAAGGAGCGAAAACACGATGGCGAAGGAGCGAAAACATGATGGCGAAGGAGCGAAAACACGATGGCGAAGGAGCGAAAACACGGTGGCGAAGGAGTGATGTAGGACCGAAAACACGATGGCGAAGGAGTGATGTAGGAGCGAAAACACGATGGCGAAGGAGCGAAGTTCCATCGCTCCTTCGCTATCGTGTTTTCACTCCTTCGCCATCGTGTTTTCGCTCCTTCACTCCTTCGCGTTTAGGTCGAAGAAGCGAAGGAGCGATATTGGAAATTTGGCCATAATGGAACACCATATATATAAGATATCTTATATAGGAACGAAACCTTGCCAAAGTATAAAAAAAAAAAAAAACGAACTCTCCCCACCCGGAATCGTTTTATGACCAATAACATGTTCTCTAGAGCCATTACCGTTGATGTGGAACAGCTTTGTTCTCTTGATCTATTTTTCCATATCATCGAGCCTTCCCCGGGCTTTGTTTCCCAGATGTGATAATCGACACAATTTTACCGTTAAAGGAGTTACCTCAAGCGACTAATATTTTATAATCACGAACATTTTGACAATTAGCTCAATTACTGCATTTCTTTTTCGGCATAGCCGTATAATATTTACTTTTGGCCACGGATATGACGCGACAGGTGGCGTTACTGGTCAAGATGAAGTATGTGATTGGTCAATGTAGCGGTAGATGCAAAATGTAGATATGCAGTTAAAAACGAAACAAAATTCAGATTGAATGCAAGCTGAATAAGTGGATGTATCTTTTCAAATGACACATTAATAAAATTATATTACTGATTCAAATGCAGCCTTATTATCACAAAAAATGATTCAAATCGATATAATTTTGTTATCCGTGCTGAAATGCATTAGTTCGTTAATTTATTTCAACAGCAGATTTACTTTAAAATCAACAGCATTAAAACTATGCCTTTTATCTTTTTAAAGATATTTCTTGTTATTAATATTTTCTACGAGAATCTGTTCTAGTAAGCTCATACATGTGACGTAAAGTTATTCATTATTG